>NC_081425.1:16185717-16443217 GCF_949786415.1 Peromyscus eremicus
ATATTATTTGCTAACATGATAATGGAGATTAGTTCTATTCTGTATCTCTCCTAAACTTGAAGCATCCATTGAACAACACAATTTTGTTTGTTTATTTATTTAATTATTTTGTATTCTGAGAAAGGACATTTCTGTAGTCTTCCTGGCATTAAATTTGCTATTTTCTTGATTCAGTTTCCCAAGCATTGTGATTATAGACTTTTCCTAGCACATGCTGCAGTGGACATATGTACCATAGCCATCACCACAACAATTTTAATAATTTTGAGAAAAATGTTACACTGGTTATTTAATAATAGTTCATCATTTTACATTTTTCACTACCTTAGCCTCAGTTTATTTTTTATACAGGAATATATTTTCATTGAATATCAAAAATTATATGAATATCAAAAATCAACATTGATAATTTTTGAAAACAGTAACTTTTGAGGTAACTTCTAAAATTTATCCTGTTAAATTCCCCATTTTCACAGACAAAGAAAAATGTTTAAATCTGAAGAAAGAGAACGTAGAAGTGGTAAAGGCAGCTTTTAGAGACAAACAAGATTTTCTCAATTGTAGATGTAACCAACCTTCTTATTAAATAAGAAACACAGAACCAATGCAAAGAAGAAAGCCAAGAGGTCAGAGCTAAGAGCTAAAACCTTACTCTTCCTCCTGCAGTGGTCCTACCTCTCTGAACCAGAGCTACCCCTATGTTAAAGTCTTTATATAGAGTTCCTGTTCTGCCTTCTCATTGGTTGTAAGCCCAACCACATAACTGCCTCATCACGGCCTGTCTGTATAGGCCTCCAGGTTTTCCATGATTGGTATTGAGATTAAAGGCATGCGTTTCCAATAATGGCTGTATCCCTGAACACACAGAGACTTACCCAGCTCTGCCTACCAAGTGCTGGGATTACAAGTGTACGCCACCACTGCCCTGCTTTCCTATGGCTTGCTAATAGCTCTGACCCCTGGGCAACTTTATTTATTAACATACAAATAACATTTTAATACAAATAAAATATCACCATATTTCCCCTTTTCTATTTTAATAAAAAGGAAAAAAAAGAAAAAGCTTATAACTAACATAAGAAAAACTATATACAAAAGTACAATAACTATATCCAATATATACAAGTAATAAATACCTAAACAATGTCTAGTTCATTTGTATTTGACAAATTCAGAGAAAATAATTCCATTATCTATTCTATTGTATCTAATTCACTTTCTATCCTAATTAATCTTCAACTATAACTAACTAATCTTCAACTCCCTCAGAGACCCAAGAAGGAAATAATATTAGCTAACAAAAAATAAATAAAAACAGGAAGTATATGCAAGCAACTTCCAAAAAATTGTGAGTTGACAGAAACAGCCAGCTGCCTGGACAATCATCTGAGGTTTCTCCGCAGTGTTGAGGCATCATCTTCAGCCTATAGGCTTAGCGTATCTGACAGACTCATTTGTGAAGTAGGATGTACACAAGGTCAACAGTTCAACCTCACATTGGGTGAGAGCAGTCTATATACCAGAAACACCTGAATTCCACTAGTGTCATGTCATGATTCAGGATTTTAAATTCTGGAAATTGTTGATGTTTTTTGAATTCAGCTGTCCATTCTTCTTGGCTATGTGTGTATGTGGCTTCATTTCAGCATCCCGTGCTTCTACACATCCCTCTATTAAATGTCATTCTACTGTTGAGAGGTGTGAGCTTAATTACTCTTCAAGAATAACTGTTTCAACTACCTTCCTATTGCACATCAGAAGCCATCGGCCCACTGCCTGTTCAGCTGCCTTCGAAGAAAAGGGCACTGTACCTTTCCCGGATTGTGAAGGCCATTTCAGGGATGGTGCCATATTGTCCTGGTCTCAGAAGATGCCTTTTGATAAAGCCATAACCACACTTGTTTTGGCAAGAATCAGTAGTCCTTTGTTTCATGTCCTGTCTGTCCTGTTTGTCAACAGTTGATTCGAGGATACTTTGTTGTCCAGTGGCTAACTTTGCCACAATGAAAGTTAACTCCAATTGCAGTTTTTTCAATGCCTATATTTTCTCTGAAGTAGATTGGTACTGCCAGGAGCTGAGATGTCTCATAGTCATAACAAAAAAGAAAAAATTTTCTAAGTTATTAAAACATTTTAAATGCCATATTCTGTAGATCTCTGAAGGGTCTGAAGATAACCTGTCTATCTAAAATATATCTACTCAATTTGAAAACATACCTAATATAACTACAAGTTCTATTATAATGTCTAACTACTAACTTTCATTTCTTTATATCCTAATAGTTGGTAATAACAACATTCAAGGATCAGAAAATTGCATTACATTGTTAAATGAACAGTACAATTAGAAATATACATATAGCATTTTCTAACAATATCAATTTCAATATATATATATTTTGTATACAATATAAAATGATCCAATCCAATGTAAAGTATTTACATTTTTCTTTTCTTTTCTTTCTTTTTTTTAAATAAGAACCTTAAATCTAATATCCTTTGCTTAGCCCTTTTCCTATCCCTTGACAACAACTTGTAACCAAACCCCCTAATCAATGAAAATTATTCCAGACCCAAAACCCATTAAAAGACCAAAAAAAACACCCACCCCACCACATCTCTTTGGGAATATGGGCGTCATATTCTTGAAATTGCTTCCTGGTGGGTATGGGCGAAGGTATCTTTATCCTGAAAAGAAAAATTTTAGGTTAATTGTCGAATTCTAGGAAAGGTAACTATATCCTTCATTATCCAGTCTGTGTATAATGCCAAAGTTCAGGGTTTATCTCAAATCCTTATTCAAGTAGTCTTTGAGACTGGATCATCTCAGCTAGCTCTCTCAAAATTGCTCTGAGCACTTTGTAGTTCAAAGCTGATCTGTAGATGATGTTTGTCAGCTTAGTGATGTTATTATTGTCCACATGGAATTGTTGTTGTTGTGGGGCCCCATCTTCTTCCTGGAGACTTCAGTTGGTGTTAGGCCTGACCGTGATTTCCTGCAAAAAACTGATAAGAGACTCGAACACAAAGACTATATATGCGGCTTTTTAGAATTAGTTAGTACTCTATATGACCATTTATATCTTAATAAAGTGTCAAATATATATATATATATATATATATATATATTAATCTTGTAAATTTTGATATAAAATTCAAACTTTAAGAAAAGTTTAAACAATCAGAATAGAATCAAAGAGTTGAGATTAGTAATAGTCCCTTAATTAATTTGGCTTTTCTCTTGTGCCATAGCAGAAGATGGCTCTTTTCTTCTGGCATGATACAGGGAGTTTGTATTTTCCTTTTAACAACATGCTTGAGTTTAAAGAAGGAGCAAGCTATTCTCCAACTCCAAAATCAGCTTTAAATTTTAATTGAACTGGGACTATTAGAAGTTAAATAGTGTTAAATCGTTAAAGAAAAGCAGAAACAAACATTTAGGAAGACATAAAATTTTTTTAGATAACATACCCATATGCCATTTCACTCTGTTTCTTAGGATAGATGATTTGTCCCTTTTCTTCAGTTGTCTCATTTGTCCAGCGTTCTTCAAATTCCTTAACCTTCATTCTCCTAAAAGACAAAAACAAAAACCTTTCCCCAAGGTTTTTTTGGGCTGTTTCTTTTTAGCAAGTTATTATCTGATTAAATGAAAAGACATGTGTTACTACTATAAGTTAGTTTAAATTGGATGTTCATGCTGGTTGATGAACTATCATCTCCTCTAATTAAGAGGTTTCTCTTGTTCAAATCGAACCTTTATCAATTTTGATGGTACCCACAGCTTATCTTCTCCTTTAGAAACAAAAGCAAATCCACGTCCCCAATGTAACACATATCCTGGTTTCCATTCTGAGGTCAGCACATCCTTAAAGTATATAGGTTGATTTAATTCTGTAGTTTTTTCTATTATCCAATGTCTCTCTGCAGCTGTTGTTCCTTTCTCATTGGCATTGAGAAAATTCAAAGTTAATAGAGGATTATGTAGTCTATTTCTGGGGGGTTTTGTTACTCCTTTTTGTTTATGTAGCATATCCTTTAGAGTTCTGTTTGATCTTTCTATAACTGCTTGACCTGTAGGATTATGTGGTATACCTGTAATATGGTTTATATTTTAATAAGCAAAAAACTGTTTCATTTTAACAGAGACGTATGATGGAGCATTATCAGTTTTGATTTGTGCAGGTATACCCATAATGGCCATAACTTCTAGCAAATGAGTGATTACAGAATCAGCTTTTTCAGAACTCAAAGCAGTTGCCCATTGAAATCCTGAATAAGTATCGATAGTGTGGTGTACATAATTCAATTTTCCAAATTCTGCAAAGTGAAACACGTCCATCTGCCAGATTTCATTCCTTTGAGTACCCTTTGGGTTACATCCTGCTGGTAATGGCGTTTGATTGTAGAAGGAACAAGTAGGACATTTCTTTACTATTTCTTTGGCTTGTTGCCATGTTATGGAAAAATCCTTTTTTTAACCTTCACTATTGACATGATGTTTTTTATGAAATTCTGAGGCCTCCAGCACATTTCCTATCAATAATTTATCAATCTCATCATTGCCTTGTGCTAGAGGGCCTGGCAGACCAGTATGGGATCAGATGTGAGTTATATATAAAGGATGACTCCTTTTTCTGATTGTATCTTGTAATTGAATGAATAGTGAAGTTAATTCTGAAGCATCATGGATAAATTCTGCAGTCTCAATATGTAATACTACTCTTTCAGCATACTGAGAGTCAGTTACTACATTGAGAGGTTCTGAAACATCCATTAATACCAACAGAATAGCATACAATTCTGATTTTTGAACTGAATTATAAGGACTTTGAACCACTTTACTTAAATTTTCTGATTTGTAACCTGCCTTTCCTTGTTTGTTTGCATCTGTATAAAATGTACGAACTCCAGATATGGGCTTTTTCCTCACAATTCGAGGCAAGATCCAATCAGTTCTCTTTATAAGATCAATTCTATTGCTTTTGGGATACTTGCTGTTAATTTCTCCCAAAAAAATACTACAAGCTTTTTGCCAAGCTTCATTTTCAATCCATAATTTTTCAATGTCCTCCTTAGTTAAAGGTACAACAATTTCTGCTGGGTCTATTCCTGCTAATTGACGAAGTCTCAATTTTCCTTTCCAAATCAAGTCAGAGATTTTTTCCACATAAGTTTTTAATTTTTTATTTGGTTTATTTGGTAAAAATATCCATTCCAATATAATATCTTCCCTTTGCACTAATATTCCTGTTGGGGAATGCCTAGAAGGTAAAATAACCAAAATGCAATCCAGCTTTGGATCAATACGATCTACGTGCCCTTCATGTACTTTCTTTTCTACCAAGGCCAATTCTTTCTCAGCTTCAGGTGATAATTCTCTTGGACTATTTAAGTCCTTGTCGCCTTCTAAGGTTTTAAACAAATTATTCAGTTCATCATTTTTTACCCCAACAATAGTTCATAGATGAGAAATGTCTCCAAATAATCTTTGAAACTCACTAAGAGTCTATAGTCGATCTCTCCTAATTTGCACCTTTTGAGGTCTAATTTTTTTGAAGTTCTATTTTATATCCTAAATAATTAATAGAATCTCCTCTTTGTATCTTTTCAGGAGCAATTTGTAATCCCCAGCAAGGCAAAATTTTCTTTACTTCTTCAAACATTCTTTCTAAAGTATCTGCATTTGAGTCAGCCAATAAAATATCATCCATATAATGATAAATTATAAATTTAGGAAATTTTTTATGTAGTACTTCTAATGGCTGTTGTACAAAATATTGGCACAAAGTTGGGCTATTCAACATTCCCTGTGGGAGAACCCTCCATTGAAATCTTTTAACCAGTTGAGAATTATTATAAGTAGGCACTGTGAAAGCAAATCTTTCTGTCTTTTTCTTGTAAGGGTATTGAAAAGAAACAGTCTTTTAAATCAGTAACTATGAGAGGCCATCCTTTTGGTAACAGAGTAGGCAAAGGAATTTCAGATTGTAGAGAGCCCATTGGCTGAATTACTTTGTTAATTGCTCTAAGGTCTGTTACCATTCTCCGTTTACCAGATTTCTTTTTAATAACAAATACAGGAGAATTCCAAGGGCTGGTTGATTCTTCAATATCCTGAGAATTTAACTGTTCTTCCACCAGCTCTTCTAAAGCCTGGAGTTTCTCTGTTGTTAAAGGCATTGCTAAACCCATACAGGTTTGTCTGTTGACCATTTTAAAGGTAGAGCTGTTGGTGTTTTTGGAAGATTATCAGTTGTTGTGCCCTGTTCTTGTATGACATGGCTGGCTGGTGAGCACTCATTAGAATAATATCTTTTAATATTTCTCTCAGAAACATGTACTAATTTATGATTTGTTTCTGAGATTGGAGGGATTTTAATCTGAGTATTCCATTGTTGTAACAAGTCTCGACCCCACAGGTTCATAGCTATGTTAGCCATATATGGTTTAATTTTCCTTTCTGTCCTTCTGGACCTATACATTCAAGCCATCTTGCACTTTGTTTCACTCGAGATAATGTCCCAATTCCTAACATTTGAACGTTTACCTCCTGAAGAGACCAAGTTGGATGCCAAAATTCTAGTACAATTATGGTAATGTCCGTACCTGTCTACCAGACCAGACAACAAAACACCATTTATTTTTATTGTTAGTTTTGGTCTTTGTTCATTAATAGAAGTTTGCCAAAAAATTTTCTTTATGTTTTTTCCTGAATTTCCTATTTTCTCTGTTTCATCATCTTGACCAACATGATATATTCCAATAGACATTTGGTTATTTAATTGCTTTGGGTAGAGGTTTCCTATACAACTGCAGGAAAGGTTTGAACTGGTTTTACTGTGAAGGCCTGCCTGAGGCCCCTCTGGGAGTTTCCCAAAGCTTGAGGCAGAGGATTACCCTGTCTGTCCCTTGTTGATCTACATTCGTTGGTCCAGTGTTTTCCCTTACCACACCTTCTGCATACTCCAGAAAGAAGGGGCATTCTGTTGCCAGTGTTCCTTGAAGAAACATTATTTCTAGGAATGACCTGTTTTCAATCCCTTTTCAAATGTCCTTGGTTTCCACATCCAAAACTTCTAATATTTCTCAAACCTTTTGAAATTACTTTTCCTACCCACATTATCATCATGGTCATAAGCCTCAACATTAACTGTGTCTCTAATCCAATCTTCCAAAGGTGCAGATCTTGCCTTTAACGGCCTGATTATTCTTTTGCATGTTGCATTTGCATTCTCAAAGGCCAAAGATTCAATTATTATCTGACTAGCCTCTGAATTCGGGACCATTTTCTGTACTGCTGAAGTCAATCTTTGTAAGAAATCTGTGAAAGATTCTTTTGGGCCCTGTATAACCTTTGTAAATGACTCAGTTTTTTTTCCTGGTTCTTCAACTCTGTCCCATGCATTCAAAGCTGCCGTTCGACATAAAACTAGGGTTTGGACATCATATAAACATTGTGTTTGTACTGAAGCATATTGGCCTTCTCCAATAAGCTGATCCTAGCAGTCTTGTATTCCATTATTCCTTCTTTTTCTATATTTTTAGCCTCATTATTGAACCACATTTTATACTGGAGATTTTGTCTGGGTTCAAAACTGCCTGTGCCAAATCCCTCCAGTCCTTTGGTAGAATCCTATTACAAGTTGACCAGGTGTTTAACATTTGCTTTACATATGGGGAGTGCATGCCATAAGATGCTATTGCCTCCTTAAATCTTCGTAAGTCTAACATTTTAACTGCAACCCAAGTATTTTGTTCATTCTCTTCATCAGGTAGCTGCTGTATGGCTATCGGATAAATTAAGGGTGACTGTGTGAAAACTGGCTTTCTTTCTGTAACCTTATGATCCAATTTTGAAACAACTTCACTGTTTATTTCTTCTGTCTGAATTTGAATTTCTCTATAATTCATTTTTATCTGTTTAACAAATTTTTCTAAGACTGTTATCCTGGCACTTAAATTGACTATCTTTTTAAATAGTAAAATGAGGATAAGAAAAGTAATAAACTGAATAATTCGATCAATATTAATCTTTTCATATAGTTGTTCCATTGTCAGAGTGCCTAAAATTTCAAACAAAGCCCAATTTTCTTCCAATGTACACATAAAGCCCATTTTTTTTAATGTAGAAAAAAGTCTCTTTTAAATAGATATGTTAATTGACTTACCTATTCTGGGTAGAACAGTAGAATCCAAGGGAATTTCAAAATAGCCACCTGGTGTTCGAGTTGTGAACCCAGAGAGAGAGAGAGAGAGAGAGAGAGAGAGAGAGAGAGAGAGAGAGGAAGCATAGCTGCTTGAGCCAAGTCAAGCCTTGGCTTTACAGGCAGGGGCCCTGTTCGGCATGGCAGGCCTGAGTTGTTTGTAGCAGTTGCAAGTAGCTCCAGCTGTGGGTCAGTCATGCCTGGGCCCTAGCTAGGGAGCCGGGCCGCCCAAGCTGGAAACCGCACCTGCCGCCAAGCCAAGCCAAGCGGTTTTTAATGGATTCTTGTCACATTGGGCGCCAAATGTAGATGTAACCAACGTTCTTATTAAATAAGAAACACAGAACCAATGCAAAGAAGAAAGCCAAGAGGTCAGAGCTAATAGCTAATACCTTACTCTTCCTCCTGCAGTGGTCCTACCTCTCTGAACCAGAGCTACCCCTGTGTTAAAGTCTTTATATAGAGTTCCTGTTCTGCCTTCTCATTGGTTGTAAACCCAACCACATGACCGCCTCGTCACGGCCTGTCTGTATAGGCCTCCAGGTTTTCCATGATTGGTATTGAGATTAAAGACATGTGTATCCAATAATGGCTGTATCCCTGAACACACAGAGACTTACCCAGCTCTGCCTACCAAGTACTGGGATTACAAGCGTACGCCACCACTACCCTGCTTTCCTATGGCTTGCTAATAGCTCTGACCCCTGGGCAACTTTATTTATTAACATACAAATAACATTTTAGTACAAATAAAATATCACCATACTCAATAATCTTTTTTCTAAATTTCCTGTTAAAGAATTAAGTATTTTAATAAAAAGGTTCATTTGTTTCTGGTGACTTGACTATTACCAGAAGTTATTGGCATTATTTTATTTCAATATTCAAATGATAAGAAATGGACCCTGGAAAATATAAAATAAACTTTGAAAGAACCAATATTCCTTCTCTCTCTCACACAAGACCATGTTGAATATGGATAATGCTCCTTTTTTGCATAATACTATATGAAATGTTTGGTTTTGTTTATTATGCATCAAAATGTGAAGCATTGTTAAAGTCTTGCTTTTAACTTTGGTCATATTCTTCAAGTCAACACTCATTTTATTATATAATTTTCCTTTTAACCATCTATTTATTTTCCTTTTAGAATCTGATCATTAAAAATTCATTCAAATCACCTTAATTTAATTAAATTTGTTATGTATAAATGACTATGTTAGGATTCCACATTAGAACCACTCTTATAAAAATAAAACATAGTGATCAGAGTGATTGTCAGAGTCTCTTAGGGTCATATCAGCTGCAGGGGAAACAATGAAGAAAGGCTTTTCAGGCTGAGAAAACCTCTACTGGGATGTGTGTCTTTGATTTTCTTGAGTGATTGAATTAATGAGTGGATATCATATCTGAGTACTTTAGAAAAATCATACCTGAAACTTAAAAGCCCCCCCCAAAACAATGGCCCATATGGTTATATTTAAGAGCAGATACAATTTGATGTTGATTAGGCTTCTATTTTATATACCATCAACTTCCCTTGAAGCTAATGATTAGGTAAAGAAGGAATTTCCTCTGATTCCAAAGAAAAATGGATAAAATTATGTTAACTGAGTTTCTCTTCCTATATGCTAGTGAGACTTTTACCTACACATTTCTTTTTAAATGCTGTGACTCCTATACAGGTAGCCTACCTTGGTATTTCTCAAACAGTCATTCCATAGGAGAACTATAGCTAAAGAGAAATACTATGCCATTGCTGAAAATAATAATAATAATCTGCTTCAGTTCAAATATTTTCTTTCCATTCCCAGTAGTATAAATACACACTAATATGAAAAAAAAATGTGTTATAAGGAATTTAATCACAGGTTGTAAAATGAATGTGGATCCATGTAATCATCTGCATAGCAATAAAACATAAAATAATTACCAAGTTTAGAATGAAATTATGGTTACCAGATTAAAGAAGACAAATAGAAGGTGAAAGATTTTTTGTGTGTGTGAGGGGTTTTTGTTTCTTTGTTGTTTTTCAAGACAGGGTTTCTCAGTGTAGCCCTGGCTGTTCTGGTACTCCTTCTGTAGACCAGGCTATCCTTAAACTCAGATATCTACTTGTCTCTGTCTCCTGAGTACTGGGATTAAAGGCCTGAGCCACTACTGCACAGGTGATTAAAGAAATTTCAAAGCAGAGCTTTCAATGCATGTGTAAACAGTGGTACACTGAATTCACTTTTTAAAATTTAAATATGCTGTTCTTTGTAAGCACCCAAATTATTTCTTGATCTTCTTCTGTGTTATGTACATCTTACTATAATCTTAGATAAAATATTCATTCATACAAATAGAAATGCCTGCATAAATACAATATGTTAATATATATTTTATATTTTCTACAAAGAAGAAAATAATTTATCAAATAAATCACATTACTTTATAAAATGCTTATATTTGAGACATGATATAGAAACTAAAAGGGAGAAATATTTTATTTTAGATATTTATAAATGTATTCATCAGAAATAAAATGATCTTGTAATACTTTCTTAGAAAATAATAAAAAATATATTTAAAGTTGAAAATTACCCAGATTTTATATCTACTAAGCATTTACATTTTCTTATAAAATAGAGTATAAGTATTGGAAAAGCATCAGTAAATAAATAAATCTAACTGAATATTTGATAGAGTCAAATCTCTGTTTCATTTTGTTAGTAAGAAAGAATTCAAATATATATTCCATAAATTTTTCTATAAATCTACTGTAAAAGAAACAGAATTATAGCTCAGAAGGTATTTAAGTAGGTGGAAAAAATGATTTCTAGTATTTAAAACATGCAATTGTTAAGTATATTTCTACTTACATCATCAACAGTGAATACATTAATTCTTTTTCTAAAACAAGAATAAATATGTAAATTACAAAAAAGCAAAATAAAGTAATTTTTAAAATTTACTTATTCCCAGTATTATTTCTTCTTTCATTGTGATTTACATGCCTATCAACTAGATGTAAAAGTACTCAAACCAAAGAATAATTTTCACTTTTTCTTTGAGACAGTCCAGTCCACATACCAAAGTATTAGTCAATGGTGTAAAACCATGCAGATGAATCAGCCTATGAAATATCGTTTTCTGTTTCCTACTTTACAATTTCTTTTCTCATTCCTGCTTTGTACATTGCATATAGAATATCTTGGGATTAAAGAATGACCCTGACAATGAGTTAGGACTTTTTTTTTCATTCTAATACCTTATTTGGGCCATAATTTTATAATATAGCTAAAACTGGGTATGATGCTTCTTCCTAGCATCTTCTAGTACAATTTATCTTGAATACTGAGCATGTCTGTGATTGACACAGTTTCAGAATCTGGCCCCTGCTGATGTAGTTTCTTTCTGCAGGAAGTGAGTGGTATTGCTATGTCATTGATTATATTCAATTTGCAGATTGATTTCAGTAGTATGAACGTATTATCAGTATTAATTATTCCAGAGCATAAACATATGCTAGCATTACAGAGTTAAAAAATACTGAGAGACCACCCAGTGCTAATGGTAATCTGCTGAATTTTTATTTGAGTTGTAGCTGTCCTTTATTTGGGACTGAATCCCAACTAAATAGGGAGGGCTACCATTAAAGGCAAAGACCACAAATTACTTTTATAGACCTGTGCTTCCACAGATCTGAGAGAACATCCTGGGTCTTTTGCATTCCTGAAATTCCTTGTATTGCCTTAGCCTCAAATTGCTCAGAAGGCTGATCATTATTTTTCCATGTATTTGTATTATTGCCAAACTATTTTCATTATAATTTGTGATTTCTTGTAGAGATCTTTTATATGCTTTGTTGAATTTATTTGTAAGTTTATTGTGGTTTCGCTTTGCTTTTTGTTGTTCATCCATTTAGGCATTTGACCTGTTTGAGAATTTTTTCTTGTTTTCTTTTTGTAGCTATTATTCATTTTGAAAATAATTCCAATATTTTTCCCTACAAAACACTATGTTGTATATAAAAAGCAAGAGGCTGAGGCAGGACGAGTGCCTTGATTTTAAGCCCAGCTATCAAATAAAAGATTCCAAGTACTGTGTGAATGATAAACTAATTCAGGATAGTTAAAAAGTACTTCTGTATAGCGTAAGTTGTAAGTTTAGTTGTAGAGTGATTTATTGCAGTCCACAAGGCATGGGGTAAATACCTAGTACTGATGTAAAAGAATAAAGATAAAGAAAGAAAAGTGAATGAAAGGGAAAAAATGGAAGAAATACAATTCTAAATATAAAAACTTTAACACAAGTAGCATTTGTGTAAAATAATGGCTAGCTAGAAAATAAAAGATAACATCTCCACTAGAATACATATAATAAAAATGAGCATATTGAAATCAAATCCAGGTGAGTGAGTTGGAGTGACCGTGAAAGCTAAAATTATATTTTAACTTTTAATTAATGTGCTTGAGAGATCCTTAAAAACAAAAATGACTATGCTCTAAATCCCTTGCACATGGACAGATACTTTCTGAAATGCTATATGCTATATTGTTTATGTAAAATAACAAGCCACATGTTTTCACTCCCCTCAAAAAGTTAGTTTGGCCCAACAGCACTGGATCTTCCTGACCATTAGATAAGCAGGAGATACATAGCCTGGAAATATGTCAAGATGTATGTTTACCCACAATTTATGTAGACAGAAGGTATGCAGGCAGGAAGTATGTCAGGAGATGTTTTTGCCCAGGATTGGACTTGGTGGAAAATAAGTAACCTTATGGGTCTGCTTTTATAAAGCTCTGCAAAAGTGTGATTTATCACCATTTTCTGGGAACCCCAGAATGGATCTGGCCAGAGTCTATCATCCAAGACAGTATTTAATTAAAGCTTGCTTCAAATTTGGCTCAAAATTATATTAATGGTCTTGTTTTCACCGAGTGGGATTCACATTTTCTGGAAGCCTCAGTGAAATTCAAAGCACTCACCCAAATCCTAAAGCCAGACCTTTGCTCTGGAATTTCAAGGTTGAGGCATGGCCTCAGAAGGTTCATTCCTTCATTCCTTGTGACAGAAAGGAGAGAACAAAGCAAAATAGCTAAAGAAAAAAGTATTGGTGTAGCTAGTTTTCCTGCCTGGCCTACAGTCAGGACAAAGCTCTGTCACCCGCCAGTCCCACAGCCACTCAGACCCAACCAAGTAAACACAGAGACTTATATTGCTTACAAACTGTATGGCCATGGCAGGCTTCTTGCTAACTGTTCTTATATCTTAAATTAACCCATTTTTATAAATCTATACTTTGCCACGTGGCTCGTGGCTTACCAGCATCTTCACATGCTGCTTGTCCTGGTGACGGCTGGCAGTGACTCCTTCTGCCTTTCTGTTCTTTCTTTTCTCCTCTCTGTTAGTCCCGCCTCTACTTCCTGCCTAGCCACTGGCCAATCAGTGTTTTATTTATTGACCAATAAGAGCAACACATTTGCCATACAGACCATCCCACAGCACTTCCCCTTTTCTTTTTCTTTTTTTCTTTTTTTCAAAAAGGAAGGTTTTAACCTTAACAAAGTAAAATTACATATTGTAGCTTGAATTTTCCTGCCTGGCCCACAGTCAGGCAAATCTCTCTCACCTGCCAGTCCCACAGCCGCTCAGACCCGATCAAGTAAACACAGATCCTGCCTAGCCAACGGCCAATCAGTGTTTTATTGATTAATTAGCAACACATTTGCCATACATCCCACAGCACTTCCCCCCCTTTTTTTTTTTCCAAAAAGGAATGTTTTAACCTTAACAAAGTAAAATTACATATAATTTGGGAATTTGGGCATAGCTTCTCTTACTACTTCCTGCTGGAGGGGGGCGCTATATCTTATGGAGACACAAAGAAAATTTTAGGATTATTGAGTAGTCCATGAGGCTGTATTGTCTGAGCCAGTTGCCTTCAAACTGTTCTGGATGTTGGATCATCTGGGCCATGGTGTCATCAGAGACCTTTCAGGGGGTCTTGGCTGGTCAAATCTGATGTATCTTAATCTGGAACAAATCCATAGCCTCTTGCCTTCTGTGGAAACAAAAGCAGAGCCTCCTTTCCAAAGCAACATATCCTTACATCCAGATTTTGAAGTCAAGGTACCTTTAAAATATATATTTTGGCATAAGTCAACAGCTTTTGCAATCAAATGTTTTTTTTTCAGTTATGAATATCAAAGAGAACATAATCCAGATTATCTGTGTTATAGCCATCTTTCCATGGCTTATTTTTATATTACCTTGAGCCTATTGCTTTAAACTGCAGCATTCCAAGACTGAAAGGGTGCTGTGGCTGCTGGCTCCGCCCACTTCAGCTTCCCAACATGGAGGTGGTATGTTTACCGCCAGCTCTGGGAGCCATCATGGGTCTATGCTTTTATCCAAGCAGTGTGTATCCCAGAAACCTCTCTTTTTGTTTTGTACTAGCAAAGGCTAAATCCACCACACAGCTTAATGTGCCACTTGCAGAGGCCTCATTCCCACCATAGGGCAGGTCGAGTGTGCATGCTAGGAAACCACCAGTAGCTCAAACAGGCAAGCTGTGGCTCATTTGAGAGAGATAATTAGGAAACTGTTTTTAGCTCTGTTTTAGGATCTTTTCTCAGGTTTTAGGTGGAAACTCTTGCCAACATGTTGGGCGCCATTTGTAGCTAGAGTTTTCCTGCCTGGCCCACAGTCAGGACAAATCTCTGACACCCGCCAGTCCCACAGCCACTCAGACCCAACCAAGTAAACACAGAGACTTATATTGCTTACAAACTGTATGGCCATGGCAGGCTTCTTGCTAACTGTTCTTATATCTTAAATTAATCCATTTCTATAAATCTATACTTTGCCACGTGGCTCGTGGCTTACCGGCATCTTCACATGCTGCTTGTCCTGTTGGCGGCTGGCAGTGACTCCTTCTGCCTTCCTGTTCTTTCTTTTCTCCTCTCTGTTAGTCCTGCCTCTACTTCCTGCCTAGCCACTGGCCAATCAGTGTTTTATTTATTGACCAATAAGAGCAACACATTTGCCATACAGAACATCCCACAGCATATTGGTTTCATTTAATTGCCTGAGACTTTTGATAAGATATAAACCTTATCTCAAGATTTGCAAGTTTATTGGGTATGGCTAAAATATATAAAATCTGTGAAAAAAAGTTAGCTTAAAAATCCTAACACAGGATTGATATCTAAAAATTTATTCATAGGTAATCTTTATGGAATCATGTGATGTGCTCCATCTTGTGATATAAACAACATGTGGCTTAGCACCATTTTGGCTTCTGTCCTCCATCAGGATGAAAACAGCCATGTGGCTGGAAACCACCTTTGCTCAAAGGAGGCAATAAAAAGTCTTCAAGACATTTCTGGTTAGGATAGATCTTTGTATGATAATTTCTGTCCTGAAAGCAAGGTTTATGAAAGATTTTAAAACAATGCTTGTTTAATAAGGTACTAAAACTGCACCTTCATGTATTTATGTACAAGAATGTACTTTGCACTGACAGCCAAACTTTGTAATATCAGAGTCCCCCAGGTGGTGTTGATTTTAAAGATATGGAGTCATAGAGAAGGGTTGAGAGTTGCAAGTGTGTGGCAAGGCTGGAGAACCTAGAGTGAGCAAGGGGTCCTCTAGCAGTTGTGGAGATATTGATGCCATGGGACAGTCACCGGAAAGATTAGGCACAACAAAACAGAAAAGGCTAGAACCTGAAAGGTAGGCTGTATGCTGTCCAGAGTCAGACCAGAGAGTTGACCCAGTCCCTTTGTGAAAGCCCAGAGGATTATGTGTGAATTCCAGATACTGAGCATTGAATTATTTTGCACTATGTGAGGTTGGTTTTGTCTTGTTGTGATTATAGATGTACCATGTTGTTTTTCTTGAAGTAAAACTTAAAGTATTTTTTGGCATTGCAGGGACACACAGTTGAAATATTTTAAACTTCTTTAAGGGAAAATTTTATAGTTTTATGGAAAGGAAGAAGTCAAGCTTTCACTATTTGCAGATGATATGATGGTATACATAATTGAACCCTAAAACAACTTTAAATTAAATTAAATTCAAAACAGCTTTTAAAAATATTTAAATGTATAAAGCTATGGGAAATTTTATGTTTATAAAATGTTTTATATTATTAATGTAACATCTTAAAATAAATAAATAAGAAGCTAAAAATTTAAGCCCACATCTATGAACACTAAACACTAACCACTGGAAACTAGGATATTCCTAGCCTATGATGCAGCAAGACAAACAATGACCTAAGTAGTCTGGCAAAGAGTTCAGAGCAGTGGTTCGCAACCTGTGGGTAGAAAACTTTCAAGGGTCATAAGACCCCCTTCACAGGAATAACCTGGGAAAGGCTACATGGTGAACATCTGCATTCCTTTCATAACAGTGACGAAATTATAGTTGTGAAATGGCAATAAGAATGATTTTTATGATTGGTGACACCACAAAATAGGGAGCTGTATTGAATGGTCACAGCATTAAGAACGTTGACAAACACT
The DNA here is from genome assembly GCF_949786415.1 of Peromyscus eremicus. Taxonomy (NCBI): domain Eukaryota; kingdom Metazoa; phylum Chordata; class Mammalia; order Rodentia; family Cricetidae; genus Peromyscus; species Peromyscus eremicus. The sequence goes on from NC_081425.1 coordinate 16,202,444, forward strand.
GGCTAAGAGAATGTCTCTCCTTACCTAAGGTCTATTCAGGCTTAAGAATGTATGTCTCCACCAGGCGGAGGTGGCACACACCTTTAATCTCAGCACTCAGGAGGCAAAGCCAGACAGATCTCTTTGAGTTCAAGGCTAGCCTGTTTTACAGAGTGAGATCCAAGACAGGCACCAAAACAACACAGAGTAACCCTGTCTTGAAAAAACAAAAACTATCTAGCTAACTAACTAAAGAAAGAAAGAAAGAAAGAAAGAAAGAAAGAAAGAAAGAAAGAAAGAAAGAAAGAAAGAAATATAAACAAACAAAAAAGAATGTATGTCTCATTTTCTAATCTTTGCTAAAGTTGCTGAGCTTTAGCTATTTTGATAAACTGACTCATATAAGAAACTGTTATATCTTGTAATGGTGCAGTATGTAAGGATTAGGAAAGTTGCAAGCCTTCTTGTGGAATTTATTTATGACTAAAATTTCATTTTGATAATAAAAGTAATTCAATTTGGAAGTTGTTAATTTTTAAGAATAAACCTAATGGGGATAAAGCTATAAAATCCTAATCTTAGAAAAGCTATAAACTTACTGTAAACTGTTAAACATGACTAACACAAGAAAGTTAATGTTCAATCACCTTATAAATAATCAAATTTTTTAATGTGTTCAGAACTACACTTGTAGTCATGCTAAATATTACTGTAATTAATTACAGGAAAAAGTTTTATTTGGCCTCCTATATATGATTTCAAGTTTACAACTAAAACAAACAAACAAACAAAAAAACCAAGTCAAGCCTATACAGTTAAGATATGCTTAATAGATATTGTTCTTCAAATTTGTCAGGGATCTGTTGATTATGGCATTTAAAAACCTTTAATGGAAAAAGCTTATTATGACAGACAGACCTTGTACACTAGTGGTAACTCCAAGTTTTCCAAAGAAGATGATGAGGCCTGGTAATTCCACCTGGATTATTGTAATGCTAACCAGTAGGAAAAACTGCCTCAGTGTCTTTCTTTCTGCCAGTATCCTACCAAAACAAGATTCCCAAAAGTTGCTTGTATCCATCTATCCTTGCATCCATCTACCATTTCTCAGGTACCATTATATTCCTTCTCAGGTCTTTGATTAGATTGAAGACTAGCAGTTATAGTTACAACTTAGTGTATATATATATATATATATATATATATATATATATATATATATATATAATAGTTACAACTTAGTGTATATATATATATAATAGTTACAACTTAGTGTATATATATATATATATATATATATATATATAATATTTTAGATAGAACATATTAAGTATTAGATTCAGGTTCTTTAGGATAGGACACCTTTTGGAATGATCTTTGTAACATGCCATTTACCTATGCTCTATACTTCTCTGGATTTTAGTATGTGTTTCGCTTAATATTGTTTGCATTGGTTGTAGTTCCATCTTATCTAGGTCATAATCCCTCATTATTCCTGGACAATATTTGATAACCATTCCTTTGTATATAGTCTTGTATTAGGTTAGAACCTTCTTATTTAGACAAAAAGAGGGAGATGTAGTGGGTAGCCATTCCAGCTTTGATCTGGAAGTTCCAACCCCCATTGAGACTTCGGCAACAAGGCGGGGCCAAGGGAGGCGCCTGGAGACCCGAGATCTGGATGGGCCAGCACTCTCTCTGTTCTGGGACCCTGAACAATGGAGGTGGACCAAGCAGAGCTCCAGAGAACACTGCTGGACTGTGATACACCTTCCCCAGACCCCGCAACCTACCTATCCCTTAATTTGTAAGTTATGCCATTAAATAAATCACCTTTTAACTACGTGGAGTGGCCTTAATAATTTCACCAATAGACACTGGAAAGTTGGTTGCCACACTTTTCATAGAAAAACAAAGGTTGGTCTCCCAAGTTCCTCCTCTAGAGGTCTCAGAATCTCACTCAGACCTAAGTCTGGTGGGTGAAGACAGAAGCTGCCTTGGGACCTCTGCCCTGAACAAAGCAATCAACACCTCAGGTGACTGTCTAGTTAATGGATAATCTCTGTCATTTAATTGATATGTAGGCCATTCGGATTATACTTCCCTCTATAATTTTCCTTCTCAAATCCCCGATGGCATTAATGGCAAGACCAACTGTAGCTTTGTCAGCTTAACAGCAGGATACAACCAGCTCCTTCCCCTAAGCCTGCAGCTATCTTGTCAGTTCATTTCATACATAAAAATCAGGCCTTGCTTTTTCTAGATCTACTAGATCTCCTGTTGAGAAAAGCCAGAAAGGTTTGCTAATAGTATTCATATTAAGGAATGAACAGATTTCAGATGTAATTTTTCCTATTCCTTTATTTAAAAGAGTTTGCATTACAACGACTGCTCTCAGTAATCAGCTACTTTTGTCTTATAGTGAATAACCAGGTGGAAAAAAAGAAATTTTAAGTTTATGTAAGATCTGAGCATCTAAAAAAATGATTTCAGATATATGAAAAATTGGAATGTTTCAGATTTCTCCACTGCCACAATGCCCACTGTTATACTAAGATTTCAAATGTTCAGAGTTTTGACATTGATCAATGGCATTCTGACAAGCTAGTAAAGCACTGACTACTTCATTTGTTTTCCAGACACCTGTTAGTTGCTTTTTCTACAGTGTGGAATTTAGTACAGACTACAAACAATGGTATGGCTAATATATATAAAACTTTTATCTCTTTTTGTCAACTATAAAATGCATATATGCTTCAGGTAATGGGGTAAGTTGTAAGACGTGGATCCCCTTCTCACAGGTCAAATGGACTTCAGATAAGTGCAGCCCCTAAGTTTCCCCATCTGCCTTTTTCTAAGGATAGAATCTCTCTCTCTCTCTCTCTCTCTCTCTCTCTCTCTCTCTCTCTCTCTCTCTCTCTCTCAGACTTTTCTTTAAATTCCTGAACTTTACCTTCTGTTCATAGTCTGTATCTGTCTCAGTGGATTTCCACTTGGCTGACAGACACAGACTACAAACTGCACCAAATAACTCTGAGCTCTGGACTTGCTGAAAGCTGATATCAACCAATCCATCTAATGTTAGTGCTCTTTGTCCCTTCATCTGGGTCAGGTAACCAGATGCTTCTGATGAATGCCCAATTGCCTGAATCCCCTCCCAGCCTACAACTCTCAATCCAGACTCACTTGGCCCTGACAAGCACCTTCTGGTTTCAGTAGGAAGTAGTCACAGAAGAGAGTACATCATCCCTTGTCCTCAACAGGCTGGAACACTAGGTCAAAAGGAAACTTCCTGACATAGCAGACAAAACGGCTACCTATATTGCTTATTGGCATATCAGGAAAGGGACTTGTCAAAACTAAATAGACCCAGGACTATTGACATGTAGATACATTGGCTGAAACAAATCTTTAATATAATAGGACACTTGACCTGCTTTATAAAGAACAAGAATGTATGGTGTACCTTTAAGAGAAAATTGCTATTTCAATGCAAACCATTCATGAATCATTAGAAATAATCTGGCTGTATACACAAAACATTGCCAAAAACATGGGGGACCTGAGATTAAATAAATGACTGATCCCCATTCTCTTTTCCAGGTGCCTCCTAAATAGCCACCCTGATATCAGCCATCACAGGCCTTTGACATTTCTGATTCTGCTAATTACTGTTGGCACTTGCATCATTAATATCTTAACTTGATACATAAATTCCTATCTGGGTGCCACTAAATTTATGGTTATTAGGTCCCAATACAAACAGATACCCACCACAGAATCAAGGAATTGACTCAGGATACAACTTAAAGGGGGAACTTGAGAACTAAAGTTATGTTTTAAGCTTTAGTTACTATACCTAAGAGATCCATAAAACAAAATATCTCTAAACTGTAAGCCCCTTGTACAGGGAAGATAATTTCTGAGATGTTGGAGGCTATTGTTTGTGAAAGATGACAAGCCATATGTTTTCCCTCCCCCAAACTCAACCGCATTGGATGTGCTTAATCACATGAGCACAGGAGGTACATAGGTAGAAAATATGTCTGAATGTGTGCTTTCCCCTGATTTATGTAGGCGGGAGGTGTGCAGGCAGGAAGTATATCAGAATATATACTTGTCCCTGATTGTTCCTGGTGGGAATTAAGTAACCTTATGGGTTTGCATCTATAAAGCTCTGCAAAATGTGACTCATTGCCATTTTCTGTGAACCCAGAATGAACCTGGCTAGAGTCCATTATCCTGGTCAATATTTAATTAAAGTTTACTTCAATTTAATTAAAGTTTGGCTCTAAATTGTGGTAGTGGTCATATTTTTGCCTAATGTGATTAACATGACCAGTCTGTTTCTTTGTATGCAAATTAAAATATTTTCATACGCAGAGAGTAAGAATGAGGTCATTGTACTCATTTGTCGTAAGGATTAGGATGAGGCAGGGAACAACAAGCAGGGAAACAAAATCACAAATGGTGTCACTTTTGTATTTTGATGGTCACTTTAGACACAATAGCAGAGAGTTACAAATATAATGAAGAAGCACAACATATGTGGAAAAATTGGAAAGAAAAATGGATCATTTTTTAGGCTCATTGAGAGCTTAATGCAGCTGCATATGTGCAATCAAATTTCAAATACAGAAATTGGATGCTAGCAGCACTCAAAGATCCACTCCATGCCCTTACAAGCAATTAGCCACCCTTATATCCAGATGCAGCCACTTTAATGAATCATGACTCTATTAATTTTTTTCTAAACTTGAACTTCTTATGGAGATTTGTGCTTCTGAATTCTTGCTTAGCTTAACTTTCATTAATGTAGCTCAATGATAATTCTTACAATTTTAGTTGAGTTTTCTCACTTTATTATCATTTTCAAGATGCCTTGGTTATTTCTAGCTTAAGGGATTGTCATATAATTTCAACAATATCATTTTTTAACCACCTCCATGTGATAGCATTTATCATTGCAATTATAATTTATAGACAGGTAAATATATGGTAAATTAATGTTATTCAATGTTACATCTTCTAAGCTATGACAAATACTTCATACAACATTGAATTACCTTGATTTCACTTGATTATACTCGACATGTTTTTTTTTTAATTTGCTCAATTGCTAAAATTATTTCAACCATTAGCTAGTTCATCTTATAATTTGAATGCAAAATATCACCCACCAATTGATGTATTTAGCTAGCTTATCCCAAGCTTTGGAGGTGTTTGCAGTGGTTTAGGAAGTCTTATGTAGCAGAGCCTGGCTAATGGTTCTGATTATCTGGGGAGGACTTTTAGGGTTACAATCTGCTCTATTTTCTGTCCTGTATCTACTTCATGGACAGTGCCTTCTGGATAATCCATTACAAGTTTCCACCTGTAAAAAAGTACTGCTCCATCACCTCATTGGCCATGACAGACAGTGACCTCTGGAATTGTGAGCTAACATGTATACCTCCTCCACCAAGTTGCTTTCATCAAGTGTCACGTCATGACAAAGTAAAAATAATTAATGTATATTGTATACAAATATAAATGATGTCTTCAAAGTCTATATTCTATTTTTTTACACAGTCTGGGATTATTTTGTGTTAATGTATGCATATGTTTTGTGAATAAGGATAGTTTCTACTTTACAGAATTTATTTCTGTGTTTTACTTTTTCATACATGTATATGCTGAAGACTAAAGATAGTACCTCATACCATCTATACTCTTTTTTCTTACTTCTCCCAATTGTTCCCAAAGCAATGTTTTTTCTACCTCCAAGTACTATATACTGTCCTAATTAGTGTTTCTACTTCTGTGAGGAGACACCATGACATAGCAACTCTTATAAATAAAAGCAATTAGCTGCGGCTGGCTTACAGGTTTAATTCATTATTGTCAAGACAGGAAGCATGGAGCCACGAGGCACACATGGTACTGGAGAAAGAGCCGAGAGTTTTACATCTGGATTGGCAAGCAGCTGGAAGAGAGTGTGACCCTGGGCCTAGCTGGAGATTCTGAAACCTAAAAGCCAACCCCTAGTAGCAAACTTGCTAGAGAAAGATCATACCTATCCTAACAAGGTCACACCTCCTAACAGTGCCACTCCCAGGGGGCATATTTTCACCATTTTTATTCAAATCACCATATACACACATGATTTTATCTTTATAAAATGTGAGAATTATGTGGCTGGAGATACAACTTAGTGGTTTTGAGCACTAGCTCTTGCAGTGGACATGGTTTTGATTCCCAGATATATCATGGCATGCTACATCCAGCAGTAACACAGTACAGAGAGTAAGACAACATCTTCTAGCTTTTGTGAGCACCAGAAATGCACACATTTGATTGGTGCAGACATGTCACTCATGCATATAAAACAAATAAATCCAATCATTTTCTTTTTTATTATTGAAAATAGATTCTTTTCTCACACAATATATCCCAATCACAATTTCCTTTCCCCCCACAATGAGCATTTCTTTGTTTCACAGTCATTTGAAAGTCCTCTATTGAGAATGCTCTGTTTAGATCTGTTTAATCCTCGATCACATGTGGAGTTGATAAAAATCTTTTACCGTTATGTAGGCTACCACTTTCTCCAATTAATGGTGTCCTTGTCTTACAGAAGGTTTTAAGTTTTATGAGATACCACTTATTAAGCATAAATGAACAAATTAATAGTTAATTATTAATCTTACTGCCTACTTATAGTGGGTAGCCGTTCCAGCTTTGATATAGAAGTTCCAGCCCCCACTGAGGCTTTGGTAACTGTCATGCCTACAAGGTGGGGCCAAGAGAGGACCCTGAAAACCCGAGATCCGGATGTGCCGGCTCTCTTGGTTCCTGGACCCTGGGCGCTGGAGGTAGACCGAGCAGAGTTCTCCAGAGAACACCACCGGACTGTGCTACACCTTTCCCAGACCCTGTTACCTATCCCTTCATTTGTGAGTAACCCCACAAAATAAACATCCCTTTTAACTACGTGGAATTGCCTTAATAATTTCACCAATACCTACTCTATTGGTGTTCTGTTCAGAAAGTTGTCTCATGTGTCAATGCATTTAAAGTTGTACCTTGCATTCTCTTCTACCAAGATCTGTATATATCAGGCTGTATGTTAAGATTTCTGATCCATCTGAACTTGAGTTTTGTTCAGGGTGATTAGTATGAATCTATTTGCATTTTTCTACATACATGCAGACATCCAGTTTAACCAGCCTAATTTGCTGTACTTCTGGATTATTTTTTTTTAAATCAGGTGTCCATAGGTTTTTGGATTTATGTTTGGGCCTTCAGTTAGATTCCATTGATCAATGTGTCTATATTTTGCCAGTATCTTGTAATTTTTATTACTATAGCTCTGTAGTGCAACTCAAAATCAAAGATGGGTTGTACTTCCAGGAGTTCTTTATTTTTCAGAATTGTTTTTAAATGATGGTAGTCTGATAAGACATAGGGGACTATCTCAAATTTTCCTATCTGTTGAGACTTGCTTTGTGACCAAGTATGTGATAAGTTTTGGAGAATGTTTTGTGTGGTGCTGAGAAGAAGGTATATTCTTCTGTGTTGTGTGATATATTCTGAAATATCTGTTAGACCCTCTTGGTTTATAATGTCCATTAGCTCCTGTATTTCTCTGTTAAGTATTGTTTGGATGACCTTTCATTTGGTTAATGGTTAATTGAAGACTACCGCTATCAACAGGTGAGGGTTAATATATGATTTAAGCTTTAGTAATGTTTCTTTTACAAAATATTCCTTGTTTTGGAGAATAGATGTTAAGAATTGAAATGTCATGTTGGATGATTTTTTTCCTTGGAAGAGTACATAGTGTCTGTCCCCATCTCTTTTAATCAGTTTTGGCTTGAAGTCTATTTGGCTTGATATTAAATTGGCTTCATCAGCTTGGTTCTTAGGTCTACTTTCTTGGAATTTCTTTTCTCATCCCTTTACCCATAGGCAATGTCTATTCTTGATGATGAGGTGTTTTTCTTGGATGCATATAGCATGAACCTTAAAGAGTCTTATTAATAAAATCAAACCCAAGGCCAGTTATTGGGGTAAATGCTGGAAAATCAGAGAAGTAGAACAATCCACAGCTTCCTCACCTTGCTAGTTTCTCAGCTGATCCTATTTCCTCAGACTGGAAACCTCTGTGTCCTCATCCGGAATGAATCTCAGCTGAATTGCTGCTTGAAAGCCTGAAAGCTTAACCAGCCAAATGCTTCTAGTTTCTGGTCTTCATGCCTTATATATCTTTCTGTTTTTGCCATCACTCCCTGAGATTAAAGGCTCACTTCTTGGGATTAAAGGCATGTGTTACCATGCCTGGCTGTTTCCAATGTGGCCTTGAACTCACAGAGATCCAGAGGGATTTCTACCTCTGGAATGTTAGGATTAAAGGCGTGAGTACCACCATTTTCTAGCCTTTGTATTTAGTGGCTGTTCTGTCTCTGACCCCAGATAAGTTTATTAGGGTGCACAATATTTTAGGGAACACAATGCCAACACAGATGCATCAGAATTAATCCTGTGTGTGCTAACATTTTCTAGCCTAAGTATCTTGTGGCTTTTCTGTTCTCTGACCCCAGATAAGTTTATTAAGGTACACAATATTTTGGGGAACACAATACCACCACAGGTATTATGTATGCTACTTGTACTTTTATAAGCATCTCCTTGTTTATGTTGAAAAAAAATTTATGTGATTTTGTTGAAATATTTTCTGGGCACTTGAGCTGGGTTTCTTAGTCTTTCTCAATTACTTTTATTCTTAGGTTTTGTCTTTTCATATTTTACCAAATATCCTGGATGTTTCAAGCCAGGGAATTTTTCTATATCACATTTTCTTTGAGGAATGTATCTATTTCTTCTGTCATATCTCCAATGACTGAGATTCTCTCTTCTGTCTCTTGTATTCTGTTGCTGAAGCTTGCCTCTGTATTTCCTGTTTGAATTCTTAAGTTTTTATTTCCAGAATTCCCTCAGTTTGTTCTTTCTTTATTGCTTCCATATTCATGTCAAGTCTTGAACAGTTTACTCTTTTCCTTTAATTGTTTTTTCTTGACTTTCTTTAAAGGATTTATTCATTTTCTCTAGTTGTTTGTTTGGAGTTTCCTGGCTTTCTTTGAGGGATTTATTTATTTCCACCAATTGTTTGTGTTTTCCAGCATTTCTTTTAGGGTTTTATTAGGGTTCTTTAAGAACCTCTGTCATCTGGTTTTAAGGTTGTTTACTTGTGCTTCAGCAATTTTGGAATATTTGGGCCTTGCTGTGGTAGGATAGTTGGGCTTTAGTAGAGACATATACCTGGCTGCTATTGATTATGTTCTTAGGCTGGTGTCTAGGCATTTGGGTTTTGAGTGAGTAAAGGTCTACATGCTGATTTCAGGGTTTGTCTTTATTGGGCAGGTGTTTTGTTTCTTCATGCATCCCATGTTCTGGGATTGTAGGGTTTTTATTGTTGTTGCTGTTGTGTTGTTTGTATTGGTTTTCTACCTCTTTTTTTCTTTTTCCTTTCTGAAAGTGTTAGGGGTGGAATTCAGGGTGGTCTCTTGCCCTACAACTAACTTAGCCCAGAACAAACGGACTATGTGTTGCCTGTTTTACTCCTGCTGGAATATTCACAAGGAATATCTATTGGTGTTGCAGGCTGAGATTCAGTGATAAGTTCAGGGAGGGAGGTCAGGAAAGGATGGTCTTTGGTGTCCATAGAGTTGTGCACAGCAGGAAAGAGAAACTTTGGCTAGCATTTTCTGGCAGTTTTCTGGAGGATACGTGGAGATTGGATCTGGGGAAAGAGAAATAGTGGAGAAGTTCCATGGGCAGCCTACTTGGTCTTTAGGCAGGTGTGGCCACTAGTAAAAGGGGGTATTTTTCTAAATTGGGGGCTGTGCCTCAGGGATTTGGGGCACAAAGTTAAGTCAGGATGGGCTGGTATGTGGGATCCACAAGAGGAATGAGATATACAAGTGTAAGGTAAGGTGCAAGTGGTGTTTTGTTGCTGTACTAGAGAGGAGCCATTCAATGTAAGAACCAGATATGTGAGATACCATATTATACTAACCTTTCTGAGAATGTATTAAATTGTTGAGATTTTTCCATTTATGTCCATTTTTATATAAATTATATAAATTTGATATTTATGACTATAAATTTTCTATTTTGTATTTATACTTAAAAATTTTCCATTTTTTCAATTTAATAATTTTTATTCTATTTCTTACTATTTAAAACTATTACAAATTTAAATATGTTTCGATCATATTCTTCTTCCCTGCCAAGTCCTTTCATATTATCTCTTCCTCCCTATACACTGAATTTTATATTCTTTCTGAAAAAAAAAACCACAACTACAAAGCACCCAATACCAAGAAAACAGATATAACACCACCCCCAAAAAAAGCAAAACACACACACAAACAAAAACCCTCCTAACTGTAACCAAGTAGAAGCACACATAAAAGAACTGTGGCTTAGATTATTTATGGTCAGCTTTTCCTGATTGTGAGGCCTGTCCTTGAATGGTTCATATACCCAGTGTCACTCAATTTGAGAAAATTGATATTCCCTCTCCCAGCAGGTATAAGTGACAGTTCCATTGTTAACCTTGACCCTAGTGGCTAGGTATTCATTCATCCAGTCATTGTACAAAAACATACAGAAATAAAATATACAAGATAAAACAAAAAAAGTCACATCAAAGTTGAACAAGATAAAATTAAATAATATGAAAAGGACCCAAGAGAAGACACAAGGTATTCCTATGATTTGCACACATAGGAATACCATAAAAATACTAAACTAGAAGCCACAATGAAAGTTCAGGGGACATGGTATAGACCGTCACAGGCCCTGAATCAACCCCTGTGAGTTCATATGAGCTTCTCTCACGTTGATTTAGATGCCCTCTCTTCTTGCTATCTTCCATCCTCTCTGGCTCTTACATTCTTTACACCTCCTCTTTCACTGGTTTCCCTGAGCTCAGAGGGGAAGGGTATGATGGAGGCATCTCACTTAAGGCTAAGTGGTCCTCATAGATCATGGCCTTTTTCAGTCATTTTCACCAATGTTTTCTCCTGCTGTGGATGGGAACAAATATAGAGACTCTACACAGAGAATGAAAAAAGTTGGACCACTTAGCACTGGGGCTTATGGTTAAAATGGTTTTTTGAGTTTGGAGATCAATGACTTAAAAATGCAGATGGGCTGGGAGCTGTGAAGGGGCAGAGTGTTCAGAGAGGATCTGTTTAGTAAGTCCTCTGGAAATGGAGTACAGAGTGAAGAGAGGCCACAGCAAAAGGTCTACAGAGCTGTTGATGAGTTTGTGGACTGGACTAGGAGGAATGGAGGGAGAGATGAAGGGATGCAGTTAACCTACTAGTTACTTTGTTAAGAGTGGCCTGTGCATTTCCAGAGTGTGTACTGCAGTTTGGGGCTAGGATAAAGCAAAGAGTAGTTGAATGGAGGTTAGGAGAGGTAGTGGAATCAATAAGAGATGAGGTTGAAAGCAGAGGCTGCCTCATATCTTGGGGATGGGACAAGGACATTGACTTGGTGGAACAGAGGAAGAGGTGAAGATCTACAGTTTGCCTACCTGGCTCCCTGGAAGGAGGGGCCTGTAGATTCCCAGAGAGTGCATGCTAGAGTTAGGGGCTGGAGAAAAAGGAACGAATGAGGGGGAGGGGAGGTTAGGTAGGGAAGATTTGTTGGATCCACTGGAGATGAGAGAAAGTATGGAAGATTGCAAGTGGTGTTCTGTTACAGAGCTCGGTATGAGACTCAGACATTTGATTTGGAGGAGCAAAAGGAGAGGTGAAGGTCTGAGGTCTGCTTCCCTGTTTGTAGTGTCTGTGAGTTTGAAGAGAGTACTTGCTGGAGTGGAGGGGAGGGATAAAACAGTGAGTGAGAGGGTGGAGGTTTGGAGGTTAAGATCTGTGTAGTCTACTGGAGAGTGGGACAGGAGAAGAGGGGAAGATTCGTCAGGTGATCTGTGGCAGAGACAAGCATGAGACTGGTGGATTGGATTTCAAAAGGCTGAGGAAAATGTATCTGGTGTGAGCCTACCTGTTTACCTTACCAGAGTGTACTGTTGGTCCCCAGGGAGTGTTGGCTGGAGTTGGGGGCTGTACAAAGCAAAGAGTTGTTGGAGTGAGATTAGGAGAGGAAGATCTGTGGGATGCAGTGGAGATGAGGTAGGGGGATGCTGCAAAAGGTATGGTGTTACAGAGGTAGGGATCAGAGTTGGGGGTGGGACCTGGAGGAATGGAGGGGGAAGTGGAGATCTGCAATTAACACACCTGTTTCCTTAGCCAGAGTTGTCCATGGGGCTGGGATAAAGCAATCAGTACGAGAAAGAAAGTTTGGAGCAGAAGATCTGGTGATCCACTGGAGATGCATGCAGGAGGGGAAGGGAGTCTGCAGCAGAACACCTGCTGCTGAGCTGGGAATGAGACTGGGGATTGACTTGGATAAGCAGAGGGAGAGGTGAAGATCTGCAGTTAGCCTGCCTGCTTCCCTACCCAGTATCTCTCTAATTTTTGTTGTTGGATATTTATATTTATTCCACAACTTATACATGACAAAGAGGTCTAAAGTAATTATTGAGGTGCAGATATCTCTGGAATATGATAATTCAAAAATCCTTTAAAGAAATACTTGGTAGCTGTATAGGTGGCCATATGGAAAACCAATCTTGCACTTATTAAAAACTCTGTTACAATTTTTAGTATTTTTTGAAACTATAAATTGACTTGCTACTCTAAGCATTCAGTAATTCATTATTCAACATAATCTCTGCTATATGTTATCTTTAAATGCCTTTATTGTACAAACTACTGACTTTCTTCTAGTTTATTAAAGATTCTTATTCTTTCTTGAATATAATGAACATGGTAATAGCTATATTCAGTATTTAAGTATCATGAGTAAGGTCTTTATATTGAAATAAACACACTGTAATCCATCATTTCACATAGGTGTCTATATGTTCTATAAGATTTTTTAGCATGAATACATCAGAAAACACCAGAATCATACCCCTTTCTCCTAATGATTTGTTAGATTATGAGATACGTCATGTGACATAAATAAACAAGTTGTGCATTCTTACTATAACGTTGATATATTTTATCCCTTAATAAAATAAAGTAATTAACTGGCATCTGCATAGTGCATTTCTGCTTTAATAATTACAGAACTGCCTATACATACATCTTTAAATATGCATTTTTATGTTTGTTGTTTTTAAAACAGGGTCTTACAATGTAGCACAGGCTGATTTCAAGCTCACCACAACCATCTGCATCATATCCTGAGTGTAGATAGTTAAATTACGCTATGAAAGAAAAATAAAATATAATTTAATAGCATAGTGTTCGTAAAAACTCTTAATAGAATGTAGATCATTTAACGGTATTAGTATTTAATAAAAGAAAATAAAACATGAATATCTATACTATAAAAATAAAATTTATAGGTAATCACTGAGTTTATTTGCAGTGATTATTTCATCAGAGTCATTTTTCTTTGAATCAAAATGCAGCAATGTGTAATATTCCTTCTTAATAATTCTTTAGAGTAGCTCAGTAGTTTATGAATAACTAAAACCATTAACCTTTAAAATACATTTAATAATATCCTTGCATCAGAAAGACACTTAAGGATGTACATGCAATATGTTCTTCCTAATGAATGAAATAGTTCATTACCTGCACATGTATATTTGAGATAGCTGTGATGAGGAGAGAAAAAGACAATTCCAAACATTTCTTTATTCTGAGTGATTCATGACACCAAATAGTTCTTTGCATATCATCAAAACAAAACAAAGAAAAAAAGAGAAAAAGAGTAAGAAACTACTGTCAGACACAGTAAGCTAAATATGAGCAGATGTTAGCAAAGTGTTGCCATCATTCAAAAATGGAAAAACCCAGTGTGTTTTCCCTTATTTGGCCATGTAAACAATCCCAATCTGTTATTCTTTGCTATTATAAAATCCTCACTGATTTCCTTAACCGTTCTCAGTCTTACTCCTACAACATTTCTATATTTGTTGTTATTCCTACTTAATAAGCCATGCAGGCTGCCAGAGTACTTCTTCCCCATTTATGTGTCTGCTACCTTGCTGCTACCCACAATGTTCTATTTCTTCTTTGTGAGTGTAAATTTAAATTAGATATATTGTATTTTTTATATACTCTAAAGTGAGTTAAATTGGAAAATAAGCAACACAGTTTTAATAAAATAGTCACAATAACATAATCCCTCATTTAAAATGCAAGCTTTTGAACATTATACATGTGTAATACATTTAAAAAAATGTGGGTTTTTCTGAACTGTTTTAATTAGATTAGCAGATTCGATGTGATTATCTCAGTATTCATTGAGTGTACTTTCTTTGTACCCAACTCTATGGTGAGTGCAGCAAAACTACTGACTGTAAGTGTGAAAATAATATTTACAAGTATCAAAGAATGAATGAAGGTAGAAAGAACAAAAAACATTTATGAATGGTATCTCAAATGTACCAGTAAAATAAATGCAAAAAACAAAATTGTAGTTGGTAGTCACTAAGCTTAGAGGTATCCAGGTAATCCTGTACAACTAGAAATAAAGCATGGTGAACATATGCTATCTCCTGTTAGTTTGTTTAGAGTATATAACTAGTAAATAAGCTACTAAGCCTGATCTGCTTTATTTCAAGGAGAAACGTAGTCCTGCCTGTCACTACTACAATTTCCACAGCATAACAACAGTACAATTCTAAAGCTTTGAATTTTATCATTTGTCAAAATTTCTGACACCTATAATTAATAGACAAATAAATGTTTAATCTGTTGTAGTGTTACATTGGAGATAAAGTTTAAAGCAGTAAAGATACAAATATTAAATCAAAATGACTGGTTAATATTTCAATTCACTCTAATAAAATATCATCAGAGCATAAATAATTTCTGTTAAATTTCAAAGCTTTGAGTCTTCCTTACCTAAGAGTTCACTAGTATTTCTAGTAATGATGATAAGAATAAACATACTTGTGTTGTTCCTCATCTTTGATTAAAAAAAAATACTTTGTGATCTGAAGTGTTTAACTGTTGAGAAGCTGGATTCCTTAGTAGACCAAATAATTTGTCACTTGGAAGTATTCTGAGATTTAGCTTCATGTTTAAAAGGAAAAAAATTAAGATGGCTTAAGTTTCATCTTAAAATTTTTCATCCCCTGTAGTCATTCTGCATGTTCTAGTCTTAGAAGAACACAAGCTAAAACAGAATTCCCCATGTGGTTTGTTTTCCAAAGTACCGAGAATAAAACTCTGTGCTTCCCTAGGTCTTGTAACCCAGCAAGTCTTCTGAATGGAAATATAGTGCTCGGTCACATTCTACTTTAAAAGGTAAATACAGATGAGATTAAAAAAATACTTTAAGTCCTTATCATTTTGAAAGACTGGGTATGTGCTGTTCACAATGATGGTGATGATTTTTTAAAATATATTGATTTTATATGATGTCTTAAAGTCAATATCGTAACTGGTTGTCACCATTGTCAAGCATTTTTTCACATCTATTTTGATAAAGCGCTGTTTTCCTTCTGTTATCAATGCTATCAATGTCATATAAGTGTCATACTTGCTTACTAGTATATGTGATATAATCCTTGCTGCTCAAAATTAATTGATTAGCTTTTAATGTGATACAAAAAACTACAAATGCTACTCACTCAGGAGGTAAAAGAAATAGTTATTTAGTGACAGCCATATCCAGGAACTAGGAAAAATATTAGAAAATGAAATAAAAGAAATGACACTATTATAGCAGCATAAAAATAAAAAACAAGAGAAAAAAATTTTAAGGACATGAAAGATATATACATCTATAAGATTGGGTAGAAAGTAAAGAAAGTCTGAGAAGACAAAAAAGAGCAGAAACAAAAAAAATAACATAAATAAAGAATTTGATTAATATATAAATTATAAGGAACATAAATTTGTGTTTCAGAAAACTTAATTTAGGAAATTAGCATTATTTAAATCTTTATAGTTCCTACAAACAATTCTAGTGTTCAAGGAATCCTCATGAAATTAAACTGATGTATCATTTTCAAAGATTGAAATGACAGGAAATTTTCTATGAAAGTATCAAAAATATTGTAGAATGGAAGTCATCTTATACAAAGAGACCAGACCAAGTGGTGTCACAATATCTGAACTTAAAATACATTCAAAGTACAGCACCAACTCATGGAGATATAGATCAATGGAAAGAGTGGAGAACCTATAAATACATTTATTCATTAAAGAGTGGAGAAACTATAAATATGTTTATTCATTTTCATCAAATTCTCTCTAATGAGGGCAACAAAAACCTGACTGGAAAGAATCAATTAAAGGTGTACATCAATCTGCAGAAGCATAAACTGAATCCTTGTTCACCCCATTTTACAAAATACCATACATAAGATTTATGTGTAAGAAAGTAAAATGTAAATCATAAAGGAAGAAGACTGGAAAGATAATTGTCAGTATTGATACTGGCAATGTTTTCAGATGGGACCACAAATGCATGGGCAACAAAAGCAGACACTGATCAATGAGATTACTTTATGCTCCAGAGTTCTGTCTATGAAAGTTGAAAATGTTTTTTTTTTTTTTTTGGTGTTGTTATTTTGTTTTGTTTTGACTGTTTTCCAAAGGGAAAGATAATGAATGTGTGGGATGGATTGGCAGGAAAATGGGAAGAAATGAGAAAGGAAAGATGATCAGCATATATTGCGTGAAAAAAAAATTATTTTCATTTAAAGAAAGGAAACTTCCCACTCCCATGCTTTCTAGATAACAACTTGCTGCAAAGAACCTCTGTTCCTTGAACTAGTTTAAATAAGTCAAATGAGCAAAAACAAGTATCACTTCACTTGTCATTATATAGTTGTAACAGATATCTTATAAATTAAAATAAATAGCTTTCTGGGTCTCTTATTACTAAGCAATAAATACTACTCAGGTTTTCTTGTAGTAAGTAACACCATCTTTCTAGAATCAATTACAGAACCATGCTGCTTTTCTCACTGCACTATGTACGTTGGCACAAAAATTTTATACACTGTTGGATTTTAGAAATATAAGTTTATATATTGTTTAATTTAGAGATAAACACTCCTGTCTAACAGACCAAGTGCTCAATGTCAGAAATTGTTATTTGCTTTGAATATTCACAATATTATCCACTAAATAAATAAATCATATACTAAGCAATCAATAGAGCAATAGATACATTAACATGAATTAACATAATACAAAATTAAATAAAATTATTAGCAACCTTGTTTTCTTTCTTTAAAGCTGTAAGCAACGGCTGTCCTAATCAGCAACTACAACTCTGCTGCTACCAACAATCTTTGGCTCCGAGGCCTGCAGCCTAAGGGGATTCTGTTCCCTCAGGCACTGACTCTTTCAAAGCTTTAAGGGGAACTTATCTAAATCTCTGTCCCTCTAAAGAACTCAAGTTTAAAGTTTGATGTGGAATTCTGTTCATCAGAGAGTCTGAGTAGAAAGGAACTCACATCCTCTCCTTGGTGGCATCTCCAAAAAAAAGCTGCTCATCCTTCCCCCAGTCCCTACTTAAAGCCCTTCTCTACAAGGTTCCTCCCTACTACTTTCTCTCCATTAGTTGCTGACTCAGCCTCCTGACCACAGGTTAATTTTATTTAATTAATGTAAGACATGGATTAATGTAACAAACGTACCACATCTTTGCCTCATTAAACAAATGTTTCAGGGCATAAACAAAAATAACACGCCATGAAACAATATTCTACCACACAGTCTTTTCTTAAAATGTAATTGATTATATACAGAGTAAGATCACTTCAAAATATGTAGATGTTGTTGCCATCTACCATCTGACAAAGATGAAAGCTGCTGTGAATATGAAAGGAAAAATCTGGTTTGATATTATAAATGCATCAGTCGTATTTTCTGGTTTAAGCCTAATATCACTAAATTTTTAGTAAATGTGTTGGGTTAATACTCATTCTCATGAGAACTGAATTCTCTTCTGCCAGCATTGACTCTAATTCATGTAAAACAGGACTTAACTTCCAGGCCTTTTTCTGTTTAAATATATGAATAATACCTTAACTTTACAAATGCTAGGACCATATATGCAAGTTTGAAACTTTCCCACAATGCAATTGAGTGAACCATATTTACATAGTTTTCTTTGTCTTCAGCTGGGTTGATTTTCATTTCACTTGACATGTCTAGGACAGGTTCTACTCTTGACATAACATTTTCTTCACTGTGGATGGTGCATCCATTCATTAATATTGTTAATATCATTAATATTGTTAATATCCTTAGCATGCCACCATGATACATTTGGTAGGAGTATGCCGAGTCAAATAAGCAGAGAATTTTGGTGTTGTCTATGTGAATTAGAGTCTAGAGTATCATGCTTATCAAACTTGTAATTTTTTCTGTGTATACAAAGGTTGGACATAGCTAAATAAGAACCTTGTACATGACTGTCAAAGCATATATTACGGTGAGGACTTCGAACAGACTGATATTTAGAATCAAAACTATATCTTGAATTGGCCTTGGGAAGTAAGAAAAACATTATAATATACACTTAAATATTAAATTTAATAGCATAAAAGTGTAATTCAAAATTTGGAAATATTGTATCTGACAAGAAGGCCTAAGATGTGACACATTGGTGCAGGAAAGATTGCTCAGGACTTAAAAGCACTGGCTCCTCTTGCAGAGGACCAAGGATCAATTTCCAGCCTTACATGGCTAATCATAACATAGTCACTCCAGTTCCAGGGTCTGACTTCTACTTCCAGCCTTGATAGGCACCAGGTATGCGTACAGATGGTGCACAGATGTAAGGCAAATGAAACGTTCCTGCACATGAAATGTAAAAATAAATAAAGTTTCCAGAATTTCAAAATGCGTATGAGGGCCAGAGGACAACTTGTTAGGGTTCTCTTCTCCCACAACATGGGTTTTAAGGGTAATATAATGCATCATGCTTGAAGGCTGGCATCTTTATCTCAAGAGACATCTTACTGGTACAAGTACTATAACATAAAAGATAAATATTATAAATATTATGATTGACTCATATATTTTAACTACAGGTGGATTCGATAATAAAGAAAGCATGGAAAAGTTAAAAAAAAATAGGAAAACCAGTGCTAAGTCAAATTAAAGAGGAATAGTACACACTCAATGCTGTCTATTTTAATTTATACAAGTAAAATGGAAATTTTTTGAAAAACCTCAGGTTTCTACAGTTTGAGCATAGGGCTAATGGGAGCGAGAAAAGTGAAAATATTCCCTTCCTTAGCTTTACATTTGCATTTACTATTGAAAGTAGGTAAAAAAAAAATCATTAGATCTTTTTAGAAGACCTGGGAATCAAAACACTTTTCTAAATTTATATGTTTAATTATACTGAAAAGAAGTTGAATGAGGTAAAAGAAAATGTAGTAGTCAAATATTGCAAGTACAATTGTAAGGAAAAAGTGTAATTTTAGGCAAATGAACATATAAATTGCAGCTACACTATCTACTGCCATTAACAGATACTTTCTTATTATAACATATATTATTAATATCAACTTTGTAGGCCAAAAATCTGCAGCAATTAAAAAGTCAATTGAAGCTAATTCTATTTATCAAATTTGACTGCTTAGACCCATTATGACGGTCACAAGTTTTTACTTCCCTATTGCCTTTGAGCTGATACTACTTTTTCTTCTTCATAATTTCTTTAATTTTTCATTTCAGCTATAATCTGAATTAATTTAAGATCTCTGTATTCCATATTTCTAAGCAGAAAAGCCAGATATCTGGATATGACTTTAATGCTCTGAAGTCAAAGAAGTGAAACAACAGAAACTATTTTGTCTCTTTAAATAGCAAAACAAATTTATTCAGTGATTGTATTGAATCTAGATGTAGAATATGTGTGTGCCTCATGAGATCATGCCAAAAACATATATTGTTATTCTCTGGAGAACTGGTATAGATGAAGGTCTGGAGAAAGCTTAAAAAAAAGATAATGGAAGGAACAGAGCATAGAACTATGGAGCTAAAACAGATGGAAAATTATGTTATCATAGGAGAGTCAAAGTTGTTGGCAATGCAGAAAAGGGAAAATGATTTCCACTTGAGAGGACAATGCCTAAGACTCAGGACTTCAGCTATAGAGAGAAGTAAAACCTGGCATGGAAAGTTCCATCCCCTGCAGTGACTGGCTATACAGTGAGGCCAGTTGGCACTGTATCAAGAACAATGGACCCAGTCTGTTCAGAGGAAGTTAGTAGTGATAAAATGAACAAAGTATGTAATATACTTCAGAAAAAGCAGATTGTTTTAATGAAAATTATACTAAATCAAGGCTTGATTGTATGTGAAAAGCTAAATCAGACACTGAAGAGATTCAGGGCAAGCAGAAAAAAATGATGATAAAGAAAAATAGCAACTTTAATATAGGCACTCACAGAGAACGTTGGATTTTAAAGGTGAGGTAAATCACAACTTACAGATGATCAACCCAGAGAAGCCTTTTCCTCTTCTCTCAGTATTCTGTCTCTGGCTCCTTCTGTCCTACCACAGCTTGATTCAGGAGTAAGGAAAACAAATGGAGAGGAGAGGCCTGAAAATTCACACCAAGAAAATCAGAAATGTAATGAAATATTATATAAGCATTATACTTAGAAAATAAAGAAGTTTTTGAAAAACTGATTAGAAATGTAATTAAACTATCAAGGGTTCAAATAAATTTTTAAAAATTCATGCAATTATTTCATTTTATTGTGTCAATTACAATGATTTTATTATACTTTTTGCTATTATCTCATCTTTTGAGTCTGCTCTTAAAAACTATGAAAATAGGTTTGTAGTTGTGTGGGAATTGTGAGCACATGAAGTACTTTTGCTAGTAATTCCAAGAGGATTCATATTGATGTCAGAGCATGTTTCTTTTGGTACTTGTTTCTAAAGTAACAGAATCTACTGAAGATTATTGTTTCTAGTTTTATAACATCTTTTAATTTTTCATAAATATACCCTGGAGATCATACTGAGGTTTTGTATGTCCTTGGTTCTTCAGTTAATGTTTATAATAAAATAAATGGGAAAATATATAACCTTTGTAGCAATAGCAAGAACTCAGGCTATTATTTTTCATCACAGTGCTTTGGATTTAATGCTTATGTCCAATCCAGGACACTTTTGGAACAGAAAGGGCACAATATCAGACATAATGAGACAATCAAAACTGAATATTTGTAGGTTAAAAAAGAGATACACATTTATAGCACCTAAAGGATATTAAACTCTAAGTTTGACTCAATACTACTGAACAAGTCTAACCTGACATTTTTTCAAAAAGATTAGAGAATAAAAGAGTGCCTCCATTGCGTATACGTACCACATTTTCTTTATCCGTTCTTCAGTTGAGGGGCACATAGGTTGTTTCCAGGTTCTGGCTATTACAAATAAAGCTATCATGAACATAGTGTTAATATTCTGACCCTCCCCTTGAAATCCCGCCACTTGGGGCCGCCCTGCATCCTGACTTAAAAGCCTCATTTTAAGGAAAATCTCCTCCCCTTTCTCTCTCTCTCTCTCTCTCTCTCTCTCTCTCTCTCTCTCTCTTTCTCTTTATCACTCTTCCCATTCCCATTAGGTGTGCACACCTCTACTTTCTCTCCCTTCTCTTTCTTTCTTGTTTCCCTCTTTCCTATCTTTCTCTTCATCTCTCTATTATATTATACTCTCCACATGGATATAGTGCCTGGGTGTGAATGACTTTCCACATGTCATTGCTCCCTCTGCAGCTGTCCAGCATGTTTTCCCTCACTCATGGGATACTCTTGCCTGGCCACCTGGGAGTTCCCCATTCATGCAAATTCATAACACATAATATGATTGAGCATCCTTTGCATATATGCCCAAGTGGGTCTTGTGATAGACTGATTTTCAATTTTCCATTGGTGTATTGAACTTAGCCATTCTGACAGGTATAAGATGGAATCTCAGAGTCGTTTTGATTTGCATTTCCCTGATGGCTAAGGATGTTGAACATTTCTATAAGTGTTTCTCTGCCAATTGATATTCTACTGTTGAGAGTTCTCTGTTTAGGTCTGTATCTCATTTTTTAAATGGGGTTACTTCGGTTTTTGTTGTCTAGTTTATTGAGTTGTTTATATATTTTAGAGATCACCCTTCTGTCTGATTTTGGGCTGCTGACAATCTTTTCCCAGTCTATAGGTTTCCCTTTTGATCTATTGACAGTGTCCTTTCCCTTACTGGAAATTTTCAGTTTAATGACATCCCACATATTAAATGTTGATATTAGTGTGTGTACTACTGATGTGCTATTCAGGAAGTTGTCTCCTATGCCAATGTGTTCACAGCTGTCACCCACTTTCTCTTTTATAAAGTTCATTGTAACTGGATTTATTTTGAAGTCTTTGATCCACTTTGATTTGAGTTTAGTGCAGGGTGATAGATATCAACTGTTAAAAACAATGACATCAGGAAGTTGAAGGCAAAAAGATGAAACTGGAAAAAAATCACCCTAAGTGACACAACCTAGACTCAGGAAGACAAACATGATATGCGCTCAGTCATAAGTGGATATTGACTATAAAGTAAGGGATAACCATGCTACAATCCATATACTCAGAGAGACTAGGTAACAAGGAGGGCTTAAGAAAGACAGACATGTATCTCCTTGGAAAGAAGAAATTGAAGAGATCTCCTGGGTGATTTGGGGGTATGTATGGATGAGACCTTGAGGGATCAGGTTGGGGTGTTGGTGGAGGAGACAGCACTGAAAAAGATGACTGGAAATGGGAGGGGGTACTTTTCAGGGTCAGGTAAAAATCTCTTTCAAGGGAAATCCCCATGAATCTACAAGGATAAACCCAGCTAAGACTCCTAGCAATAGTGGATGTGTAGCCTGAATTGGCCATCTCCTGTGATCAGATTGGTTATTACTCCAATTGTCATTAGAGAGCCTTCATCCAGTAACTGATAGAAATAGATACAGATACCAAAGCCAAACATTAGGCAGACCTTGGGGCATATGACTCAAAAGAGAGAGGAAATATTATAGGAGATGGAGTTGTCAGGGACATCAAAAGAAAACCCACAGAAACAGCTAACGTGGCTCATAGGAATTGACAGAGTTTAAACCAACAATCTGGGAACATTCAGGGGACAAACCTAAGCCCTGTACATAAGCCCTGTGACAGTTGTGTAGTTTGGTCTATTTGTGGGAGTTCTAACAGTGGGAATGGGGACTGTTCCTAAAGTTTGGTCTGGCTCTTGGGAACCTATCCCACATATTGAATTGCCTTGCACAGCCTAAATACCATAAGAGGTGCTTAGTCGTGCAGCAACTTGATATGCCATGGTTAGTTGATACCTATGTGAGGTCTGTCCATTTCTGGACAGAAATAAAGAAGTGCATTGATGTGGGTGCAGAGTTGAGGTAAGTGGAGGAAATGGGAGAAGAGGAAGGAGGAGAAATTATGGTCAGGATATAAAATAAATAAATTAGTTAAATTTTAGAAGTGGCCTAATCAAAACTCATATTGACATTGGAGAGATGGCTCTGTGGGCAGAGCATTTGAAACACAAGCATGAGGACCTGACTTTGAACCTTTAGAACCACATCAAGCCAGGGGCAAGTCAGTAATGCCAAGGTTCCTTTGGCAAAAAGGGAAGCATGGCAGAGACAAGAGAATTAAGCTCAAGGCAAGATAGCCTGTGGAATATGCAGCCGTGAACAACAAAAACCCTCGAGCAGGTTGGAAGTCACAGAATGGCAGTTGAAGTCATCCTCTGATTGCTAAACACAGATGATGGCATGGGTGTGCCCACACATTCACACATTCAAACTGGCAAGTATTCGTACCATGCATGCTCATAGACTTAAAGCTCAGCTAAAAATAAACAACAGTTAATTCTATATGGTGCAAATGTTACATGATGTCCTTGTACTTATTAAAAATGGTGTCCAAAGTTTTAATTACTTTCATTGAAAAAAATGATTAAATATCTTGACATATTTAATTGTTTGAATACTTATTGTTTACAATCAGATGAAATATAAGATTAAAACACTAAGGGATATTTTGACTGTATTTTTTCAGGCTGTTATTACAAACATTTACAGAAATAACTTACCTAGTAGTCGCAAATAAAAAGCATAGAGAATGGTGTTTTTGTTCCTGTGAGAATTCAGTTCTTTTATAAGTCTCTTGTAGTGTCACATAATGATTATTTCAAATAATAAGTTGGATATAATTATGGCTGAAAACCATAGGAGGTTAGTAAATACTAAATAACCACTTCATATTAATAGCCTCTTTTGGAGAAATGTCTTGAAAATTTGTAATCAAAAGTACATTTTTATTATTTGAGTCAGTTGTTTCTCAATTATACATTATATTAATTATTATACAGTGAAAACCAGAAAGGGTTAATAAAATGTTACCATAAGAATTGATGCTGAGTCTCATTGATGTGCCAATCCAGAGAGATATTGTCATGGATGGCATACTGGTCCATTAATATAGATTCTGGATTTTTTTTCTCAAAAAGGTGCAAAAATGTTTTGTAAAATCTAAAAGAAATGTAAGTATAAATGAGAAAATAACTAATAATAAAATAATGAACTCATGGGATTTTGGGTATAACATAGATCGTCAGAATTTTCCAGTGGTTAAAATTAATATGTATTTTGCAGATTATAAAGGGTTCCTTTTTCCAACTAGCCTCTAATATACTAAAATCCATAAATTAATCTAATTTTGTTCTATGGTGTTCAGTGAATATTCTGCAGGAGTCCAGGCTTTGGTCTTGTTTCATGGATTTTTAAATATGTTCAAATTGTGAAACTAAACTTATAAAAAATTCAGTGTCACCAAATACTTAATCTATTATGTGATTTGCAGTATGTTCTCTGAGAATTAATTTACAAATAATCATACTGTAACTTTATTGTAAATTTACAAATAAACATATTGTAAATACAGTGTAGGACATTAAAAATAAAAAAAAAAAAAAAACAGAAAAGGAATGAAAGGGTTAGGAAGTTGTCTCAGCATTTAAAAATACTTTGCTGCTCTTCCAGAGGACCCATATCCAAAGCATTCAGGTTTTACCCTCATAGCTTCACACTAGCTCTTCTGAGCTTCCATGCAGGGACACCTCTGCCACAAGTCTGGGCTCATTGAATTAGATTCTATAACCACTTTCTTTTGTTACTGACTCTAAAGCCAGAACCATATGGCTAAATGGCTAAACTCGCCAAGTTCTGCTGCTTGCTGAGGCAGGAACATGGCCACCTTGTTCAAATACTTCTTTACTAGCTTTCTGTACTTGATGATTTCCTTCACTGCCTAAGCTTGGCTTTCCTAGAACTTGCTCTGTTGACTAGGCTGGCCTTCAACTCAGAACTCCACCAGCCTCTGTCTTCTGAGTGCTGGGATTAAAGGTGTGTGTGCACCACCATTCCTAGTCCTAAGGTTTTTTTGTTTGTTTCCTTTCATTTTTTATTTAAATTCCTTTTCACTCATTGGAAGCATGGGCTGTTGGAATGTTGCACTGAGGTCATCACTCCCTTCATTCTATGTATTATCAGGCTTTTCTTTAAATCTGTTTAGACTTCTTAGTCTTCGTTTCTCAACAAATTGTACATTTTGTTCTCTTTAAACACAATTAAACCAAACCTTTTCAACTTATCCTCAAGCAGACATTTTGTACAAGGGAAAATAGAAGCCACAATCATCACCAAAAAAAAAAAAATGGTTACTAGGCCATATACTAATATTCACTAATAGGCCACATACAATATCACCAAAACATCTCTAAGACACAGACTAATACTCTTCTCTTCTGAAACCTCATCAGCCTGGTCTCCACAGTTCAAAACATCCTCATCACCACTTTCTTCCATGCTCCTATTAGGATGGTCCATGAATCTCTGCTTAAAGCATAAAGCTGCTTTTCTGCTCCAAACAAAAGCCCAGTCAGGCCTGTCACAGCAATATCCCACTCTTGGTGACCACCTCCATCTTATTCATGCTTCTACTTCTGTGAAGAGACACCATGACTGTGGCAATGCTATTAAAGGAAAACATTTCAATGTGCTGGCTTACAACTTCAGAAGTTTAGTCCATTGTCATCATGTCAGGGAGCATGGAGAAATGCAGACAGATATAGTGCTGGAGAAAGAATCAAGAGTTCTGCATCTGGATCTTCAGGCAGTAGGAAGAAAGTGTAATGTAACTGACTGGGCCTGGTTTGAGCATTCAGAACTTCAAAACCTGTGCTCAGTGACATATTTCCTCCAGCAAAGCTATAACCACCCCAACAAGAACACACCTCTCACCAGTGTTACTCAATATGAGCCTATGGCGGCAATTTTCGTTCAAATCACAATAACCTTGCATAAATCAACCTATTTAAATTTATTAAGTTTAAACTGAGTGGTTGCACTTTGAAAAAAATTGTAATGAGTGAAATTCATTTTCTTCTGTCAAAGTTGCTAAATTCTTGTGATCCTTAAACAAGTACCCTAAAAAGTGCTGCATTATTTTTGATTAAATTATTTCAGAAAAAAATCATGATGCTGATCTTCTATAAGTGAAAAAAAAATCATGTGATTGACTGACTTAATCATAACTATGAATGAGATTTAAGGAATAGTTGACATGTAATATTACTTGACTTTTCCTTTAAAAGTAAGTAGGTAAAATATGTAACTAGTGGGGAAATGCACTATTATTTACTGAAAACAAGATAAAATTTGATGTTTTTTTCTAATAGTAAATTCTTAAAATACATTGGTTACATACACAATCTAACATGAATCCACACACTATTTAATATTTCTCTCTCTCTCCTTCTCTCTCTGTTTACATCATGCTCAATTTAAAACAACAACAAAATTTATGAGGAGTATTAAAAGACAAGAAGACAAGAAAAGAAGGTATAGAGACAACGCAAGGCAAGAATTCATCTGTGATACAGTTTTTGTTATCTTGAGAAATGAAATTTAAAATAACTATGACTAATATGATAATGACCTATAAAGATTTAAAAAAATCTCTAAAGCAGGTGGAAAAATGAAATTATTCAGTAGAATAAAATGATAATATAATATACTTTATGAGATACTGAAAGAATCCTTTTATCACAGGCTCAGACTGCAACGATTACTTATTAAAGTACTTACAGGAAAAGAGAAATAGGAACAAAACTTAAGGCAACAATGAGATGATGGAAAAGATAAAAACAGACTATTATGTACAAGAAGTCTCTTACAGATGAGGTGTTGATGTACATTTAATATGTTAGATCCTTTTATATGGTTAGCAATAATTAATGAAATCTAGAGTTACAGAAATATCTGAGTGCTATAGGTAGATTTATAACCAAAGCGATTAAAAACATATACACACAGAGTTTGGAAAAATACCTTGATTTTACAGTTGTCACATTATGCAAAAAGGAAGAAAATAAAATAATGACTGATAACTATAGTTTACCTTACAATGAAGTTAAATAAATTTACAATGAATTCAGACAAAAAGGAATGAATATGAATTAAATGGTACACTATTTATAGATAAAATTAAAAGTATTAAGTGAAGAGCAGGAATCTAGAGTCCAATAGATATATTTTACATAATATCTTTTTAAATATGTCTTTCTATTTCATAAAATTTAGGTGTAATTTATCATTTTCTCATTTTTCTTTCTTCTCTGCAACTCTTCCAATGTACCCCCTTGTTTGCTCTCAAATTCATAGCATCTATTTAATTGTTATTATTCCTGAGTATACAGTTCCAATAAATAAATATAATCTTCTCATTCTGTCTAATGTTAATTGTATGTATATGACTTCTATGCTGATCACTTGGTATTGGATAACCAATGATATGCTCTTCCTTTAGGAAGATGGTTTATCCTGCTCTCAGCATTTGTTAGTTGCCCTTATTTCTTTTTCTATGGTTGAGAAGACTCCATGAGATTTTCTCCTTTCATGTTAGCATATCTATCGATGTCATCTCTGTTTAGGTCTTGTTTAGGCAACCAAGTTGATGAACCTCCATGAATACAGATCTGACATTTCTAGAACACATAACGTCATGGAAAACTTCTTATTCCTCTGACTTTTATAATATTTCTGCACCCTATTCCTCTGTGATGTTATGTATATACATATATGTATATATCTCACCTGGCATTGAGCACATATAGTTCATTGTTCTCTGTATTTTCATTGATTGTGGTTTTCTGTTATGGTCTCATTCTGATGTAAAAAGATATTACATTGTTGAAGTGTAAAGCCTATACTCATCTGAGGGTATATGTATAAATATTTAAAATGTAGGTGGAATTTATGCTGGCTTAGTAAGGCTAGTAACTGTAATTATCCTCCAAGAGCCATGAGTAGGCCTCTATTTTTACTTATTAAGAAATTCAATTTTATCTAAAGTTTAGTAAATCTATTATTTATGAATAAAAAATAAAAGTTATATGTAATATAATAGATTCAATGTTTTAAGTCAAAGTAGATCATAAAGCACAGATTTAATATTTGTTAAATGATGACATAAAATATGTAAATAAATCAATAATAATGAGATTTGGTTTACATGACCAGAAAATACTATTTTAAAAATAAGCACTGACAAAATTATATAAATTAAAGATTTAGAATATTTCTAAGTGCTTTATGGGTAAATGACCAGTGAAAAAACTGAAAAACTAGTTTATAAAATATTCATTAATTAGTAAGCTTCTGTTGCTGGGGATGATTTGGAAGACTTTCCAGTAAAATTTAAACAAAGAATGATCAGTTTTTTTTTTAAAAAAAAAAAAAAAACTCTCACATAGCCTCATGGACTGGCAATTAGTGTACTGGATAATATTTATATCAATGTGACAGAAGCTAGAGTCATCAGAGGAGAGGGAAGCTCAACTCAGAAAATATCACCCTAACTTTGGGCCGTGAGCATAAGTAAGCATGTAGGATACTTTCTCAGTTAATGATCTATGTGGGAGGGTCCAGCCTGCTGTGGGTGGTGACAGTCCTAGACTTGTGGTCTTGGTTCTATAAGAAAGTAGGCTTAGCATACCATAAGGAGCAAGCCACTAAGCAACACTCTTCCATGGCCTCTGCATCAGCTTCTGCATCTAGGTTCCTGTTTGAGTTACTGTCCTGATTACTTTTGACAATAAAATATGATGTGGACGTATAAGAAAACAAACCCTTTACTCCAAAAATTGCCTTTAATCATAGTGTTTTATCTTAGTAATAGAAACCCTAACTAATGTACAAAGCCATGTCTCAAGTCGAATGAAATAGGTGTGTGTGTGTGTGTGTGTGTGTGTGTGTGTGTGTGTGTGTGTGTTCTCAGAATTGAGTCAGATGATGTGATAGATAGTGACGAATTTTATAGGATTAAGAATCAGGAAAGAAACAAACCTCTCATTGTGTCTTTGAGGGTATTTCCAGGGAATTTGACTGAGAGGAGTAGGCTCACTCTATGCTAACTAGACACAAGAAAGGGTTATATAGAACTAGATCATTTTATATTTTATCATTAGATAATGTCTCCATCAGTTTGTCCAGTAGACAAACCTATGGGACAATTTCTCGGCTAATGATTGATGTGGGAGGGTCTAGACACTACGGGCAGTGCCACCTCTGGGCATGTGGTCCCGGGTTTTACGAAAAAGCTAGCTGAACAAGCCACGGGAAGATCCCTGCAAACATTGTTCCTCCATGGCCTCTGCTTCAGTATTCTGAAGCATCTAGGATCTTGCCTTGAGTTACTGACATGGTTTCCTTCAATGATCTGTAATCTAAGAAAGGTAAGCCAAATAACCACCCTGCCACACACAAAAAAACAAACTGGCTTTAAGTTATAATATTTAGACTTTGGAACTGGGATCATGTTGAAATAGACCTGGTCATGTGGTTTGGGGGAGGATTATTACAAAGACTTTAGACCTTTGTAATAATCTTTTTTAGAGCTATATAAATCACTGAGTGGTTAAGATTACTTGGCTGTTTTGGAGAACTTGGAAGAAAATGCAGACAGTAGTTCGGATAATGGAGGCCTCAGATTTAAAATTTCAGTGTGAAGTTTGAGAGTCCCTAAAAACCTCTGTCAGGGCCATTTCTGGGATATTTTGAATTAAGAATATTGTTCTATTCAACTGTTGTTGGAGAATCAGTTATAATTAAGAAGAGACAAGCACCACTGGTACAAGTGATGCTGCTTAGTTTCTGGCTGAGGAGTTGCCTATGATTGAGAATAGAGACCAGTATTTGTTGCACGAGTCTGAAAGGTCTTATTAATAAAATCAAACCTGGAGCCGGGTATTGGGGTGAATGCTGGACGATCAGAGAAGCAGAACAAGCCACAGGCACCTCACCTTGCCAATTCCTTGGCTGATCCTGTTTCCTCAGACTGGAAACTCCTGCGTCCTTGTCCAAATTGATCTCAGCTGAACTGTTGCTCAAAAGCCTAAAAGCTTAACCAGCTCTAGTTCCTGGTCCTCATGCCTTATATACCTTTCTGCTTTCTGCCATCACTTCCTGGGATTAAAGGCTCACTTTCTGGGATTAAAGGAGAGTCACCATGCTTGGTTGTATCCTTGAACACAGAGATCCAGGTAGATC
Organism: Peromyscus eremicus; assembly: GCF_949786415.1. Classification (NCBI taxonomy): domain Eukaryota; kingdom Metazoa; phylum Chordata; class Mammalia; order Rodentia; family Cricetidae; genus Peromyscus; species Peromyscus eremicus. The sequence continues at coordinate 16,233,140 of NC_081425.1, forward strand.
TCTGCCTCTGGATTAAAGGCCTGTGCTAGCACTGCCTATCCTTTATGTTTAATATTGTAGCTGTTCTGTTCTCTGACCCCAGATAAGTTTATTAGAGTGCACAATATTTTTGGGAACACAACACCACCACAAGTATCAATGATGTTAAACCTTCTCAGTGTGTTTTCTCAGTGTCAACACCAAGTGGTTATACAGAGGGGGCCAAGGCCACATCTCATAATTTCAACCAAATCAGAATTCTTCTTCCTAGAATCCTTCCATTTATGACTGAGGTCACAACAAGTGGCCAGAGACACAGGGATTTCCTGGTATGGAAGTCGGCCTGACTTACTTTACCACGCTTGCTTAGATCTCTTATATGTGTAGGCAACTTTTTCTGGTGTAATGTCAAATAGCAAAGAGTTTCCTAGGTTATAGTTGTAGTGAATAGAGTTCTATGGTGAGCAAAAATGCAGCACTGTCTCAAAGATAGAGATGAAAGAGAAAGAGCATTAGTAGGAAACTTCACAGCTACAGTGTGCTATTCAGAAAAATATTAGTCCCTGCCAACTTCACAGCTGGTTTTCCGATGTCATTTATTCCAATCTGCTGAACAGCAGGATATCATCTTTAAAATGCAGGTAAATTTTCACTTCTTCAATAAATATAGTGGCTTCCACACTTTACTTTTAGAACTAAAAAAGGAAATACTTCTTAGTTAAGGTATGATGTATTCCTGCATGTTTGGTATATCTTCTTAAAGCTACAGAGATTTAAAATTCCCATATAAATTAAAGAAATGTAATGAAATATATGAAAAATAGTGTATTTAAGGATATAGATGTACATATATATATGTATTTCATAAAGCTCTACACTTGTTCAGAACTATAAGTAGTAAGAAAATATTTAAGTTTTATCTCAATAAATAGTTTAGCTATAGGTAAAAACTAGAGTGTATGAGACAGATCCACATCTATAATTATGAAAATGCTCCACAAAATATTTCCATATCTTTAGCTAGTATAGCCCTGATAGAGGACTATAATAAAAATAAAATACATAATTGTTTTGACATCTAATTATTGCATAAAAGTTATTGAATATCTGTCTAAAACACTAAGGATGTAAATGCCAAATCAAGTTGACAATAATAAAATTGTTATGTTAAAAATATTGCAATCTAGCCGGGCGGTGGTGGCGCAGGCCTTTAATCCCAGCACTCGGGAGGCAGAGCCAGGCGAATCTCTGTGAGTTCGAGGCCAGCCTGGGCTACCAAGTGAGTTCCAGGGAAAGGCGCAAAGCTACACAGAGAAACCCTGTCTCAAAAAACAAAACAAAAAAAACAAAAAAAAAATATTGCAATCTAAATGTGATATTTTCAGCTGGGTGGTAGTAGCTCATGCCTTTGATCCCATAACTTGGGAGGCAGAGGCAGCAGGTTCTCTCTGAGTTCAAGGCCAGACTAGTTTATAGAGTGTGTTGCAGAACAATCAGAGCTACAAAGAGAAGTGTGGTCTTGGAAAACAAAACACAACAAAACTAACCCCCCCCAAAAAAATACAATACTTGTGGTATTTTTTTCACATTGTGAACTAGAAAATAAAAACACAGTGGCAAAATTAAAATTCTCATTGCTGGTAAGACAAAATGATGGAAATGAAACTATTGATTCGGAGTTATGCCTGTTTTTAATTCCAGCTGCAGGAGATCTAGCATCCTACACTAGCATGTGAAGATACACACATACACACACACACACACACACACACACACACACACACACACACTGGAACTAAAAATAAAAATCTTTTAAAAAAGATAAACAGATAGGAAGATTATATACAGGCCAAATATAATCAAGAAAAGTTTATTTGATTGTTATTAAATATAATGGACCACTTCAGGTGAAATTTAAATATGAAAATTTAAACACACAAAAAATGCTTGCAAAAGAAAAAGATGATGTATTTTAAAATTTATTCTCCTCATGCATATTAATAAAAGGTAATTGAATATTTGGACTGAGATATAAATTGGAGAATCACTAAGTGATGGTATATAACAAAATAATGATTTAACCTATAGAGTAATAAGTAATATTGTTTGGATGACCATTAAAAATTTAAATGTAGTAAGACCATTTTTATTAATGTTTTGACATAAAATATGAAAGATCAATTTCAATTAATGTAAAAATTTGTAAATCAATTTTCTAAATATGAGAAAATCTCACATACACACAGAACATGTACAAAGAAAAATGTAGACACTTTATTAGCATTTCAAAAGATAGAGTCAACTGTATTTGCATGCAATTGAAAAACTTAAATAACTTTGCTTTTTTTCTTAGTCTAAGTGGTAAAAATTTAAATACATTCATAATACTGTTCTTCTGAAGGTTTATATTAGGTTATTTTGTACAGGGCTAGGAAAAAGGTGAACTGACAAGAAAATTATTTACATCCCTTAAGGAAGAATTACACTAATTAAAAATAGAGAAAGATACAATACTATATTATGCAGAGGAAAATCATGAGAGTCTACAATGGTTAATTTTGCCTTAATCACTTTCAAATAAATATTTCAAAATATTTATAGAAGAATATAATGTACAATGTTCAAAGAATTTAAAATAACTGTTAAGCGTAATCAAAATATAGTAGAAGAAAACATAAATTATTATAAGATATTTAAAGCCTGCAGTTTATCTCAGTGGTACATCCTACAGGGCCTAGGTTCAATCCACAGCCACTTCCAAAATAAATAAATCATTAAGAAATATTTGAACAAACTTTTAGGAAAGGGACAATTTGACTCCTGTAACTATACAAAGATTCATTTTAATATTCAATTTAATATGCAAGATTGTGAGATAATTATATCTCCATATAGTTATTATTATATGATAAATACTTGTTCCATTTTAGGTGAATATCATAATTGATCACTCTCCTACTCATCAAAGTATATACTATATAAATGGTGTATTGAGAAGCAAATGATTACTAGAAATGATAATGGCTGAGGCTAGGAAATTAACTAGATGGGTAGCAATGCATGTGGCACAAACTTGAGGACTTGAGTTTAAATCTCCAGAGCTCATGTGAAAGTCAGAAGTGAAACCTAACTTGCTGTTTCCTCGTTCCTCCTCCTAGAGTTGAGAAGTAGAGACAGCAGTCTATCTGGAAGTTCATGGGACACTCTCTTTGGCAGAATAAACAATGAAAAGATGCTGATACTGCAAAAACAATGTGTGATGTGAGAACCAACATAGATTTATTCTGACCTCTTCCTACCTGCTGGGGCTCAATATACAGACACACATGCACAAAAACACACAAATGTAAAATCTACATTACCCTAATCGTCATCATAGAACCTACATCCAGTACTTGATGGTTTCAGATGCAGTGATCCACAGCTAAGCACTGGGCTGAGCTCCTGGAGATCACTTGAAGGGAGGGAGGAGGGGTTATATGAGCAAGGGGGGGTCAAGAACATAATGGGGAGCCATACAGAGACAATTGACACCAGCTAGTCAGAGCTCAGGGACTCTGGACTGACAACTGTGGAACCTGCATGGGACTGAACTAGTCGCTCTGAATGTGGGTGACTGTTGTGTGGCTTGATCTGTTTGTGGAGCCCCTGGCAGTTGGGACCAGGACTTACCCCAGGTGTATGAACTGGCTTTTTGGAACCTATTCCCTATGGTGGGACACCTTTCTCAGCCTTGATGCAACAGGGAGGGGCTTGGACCTGCCCCAACTTGGTATGCCACACTTTATTGACTACCCAAGAGAGGCCATATCCCCTCTGAGGAGTGGATGGGGTGGATGTGATGGGGAGGAGGTAAGGGGGTGAGAGAAGGGGATGGAGGGGGAACTGTGAGTAATATGTAAAATGAAAAAAAAAATAAAAAAATAACGGTTATGGTAAAGTTGTAATTTTGCTGCTCATTTTACGTAATTTTCATTCTTCTTAATATATGTCTGAAATATTTTATTAGTTTTATTATGCATAACAATATTCACTATCATTACAAACCTACATTATACTTTCAAAAGATATTTTTATTAAACTTTATTTTAAAATAATAAATAAATTTTCCTTTACAATGTCAAATACATTTAAGAAAACCATAATTATGTATATAATTATATATATACATCATGCAACTATGTGCATATATACAATGTTTAATTTAAATTATATATACAGTAGCTATAAATTAACATAACAATATTATCAAAGAGACAGCACATACTTACAGGCAGAGTTTTCCTGTCCTGCAGCCACTCTCAAATAATCATTCAAAGGCTTAATATTAATTACAAATGCTCCGCCAATAGCTCATGCTTGTTACTAGCTAACTCTTGCATTTAAATTAACTCATATTACTTATCTATGCTCTACCATGTGGCTTAGTACCTTTTCTCAGTATGGCATGCTCATCTCACTTCTCCCTGCATCTGTTGGTGACTCCTCTGACTCTGCCCTTCACCCCAGCATTCTCTCTGTCTCAGCCTGTCTCGTTCAGTCTCTTCCTGCCCAGCTATTGGAAATCAGCTTTTTATTAACAATGAGAGCAATACATATTTACAGTGTACAGAAGCACCTCCTTCCTTTATTTTAACGAAATAGATGATATAAAATATATTTACTTGTAGTGACAAAATACATCATATAAAAATAATTATCATACATATTATTGATAAATTAAATGTTCTACATATTTGCCTTCTGAAAAAATGACCTACACTAAAAATCATTAAGAATCTAGATGGCTAACATAGCCTTTCCATTAACATTCCTGAGCCCACCTATGCCCTGACCTTTACTCTCTCTCCTTGACATGAATTGTAACAGCTGTACAGGGAATATTACCATGCTTCTCATATTTGACCCTTGACTCATCTTTTCTGTACTGGAATTAGGTTTCCAAACTGTATCAGCAAAGGTCATACCTGGGCAGGAAAGAACAAATTGGGAACAACTCCTTTCTAATGAAACTATAATACCAAACAAGTCTGAAAACAGAGTTTTTCTTGTAAGAAAGCAATTTCTCAATAGACTCACCAGTAAGAAAAATATAATTGCTGATCAAACACTGTATTCTTCACTGCATTTCAGTGACCATGGACATGGCCATTTACCTTCCAATATGTAGTAAGATGTTTGCATGTTTTCAAATTTTGGTCATGATTAATTTCTCTTTAACATGTATTCTGAAAATTTTTTAGATAACCTAAATTTTCTATATTGTACAATTATGACTCAAAGTGATTTTAATTACCATTTTATTTATATAGCTCTCCTAAACTGAACCCAAGCTTGTAAAATTATACACAAAAATGCTATCACATTTCTAAAGAATAATCTTTAATCATTGAATACAGCTCAGGTTTTGATATCTTGCCTATAACATACAAAATTATAATAGCAATTAACTAAAAATTTAACTATTCAAGAGACAACATCATTAAATACATATTGCTAAAGATATTTGCATAATATTAATAAACAGTATCATATGAAATTACTACCTACCTAATTTTAATTGTTTAATATTTGTACCAAACTCAGAGACTAGATCAACTAGGAAAACATCCTGTCATTGAACTGTATTACATGATCTCAATTTTTTTGAAAATTAATCTCTATATGCAATCTTGGATGGACCTTTATTTCAGATCTTTATTCCTCTCCCCCAAAAGTACATACTATGAATATAAGCATGTGCTATCACACTTGGCTGAAGTTCTTCACTTTAATACAATCTCTTGATATGTTGAAGGCAAACTCAATGTGTCACAGAATCCAATCACAGTACTTATAAACTGTGAATTCACAATGGTGTTTCAGAAAGTTTCTGATGTTTATAAAAGTAAAACTGGGTTGCTTAAAGCTAATAGCAGACACCTCCAAAATACCACAACTTTACAAAAAACAATAAAAGCTTAACAAAATTCTCAAATGCAGCTTTTTGGATTTATGAAGATTAAGAGAATTTCTACAAACATCCAAAGAGTGTAAATTCAAAAAACAAGTTGATAGTGGAGGTGACAGCATTTGGAAAAGTGAAAGTAATTTGTCATTGTAATTTAACTTCATTCCATCTCTCTTAAATTCAGTTTTAATCTTGAAAATTAGCAATGAAATTGGTCCCCAGACCTTAACACAACTTAATCCATAATGGAAATACCCTATAGGCCTTGAAACCAGCATGTAAGCAGAACACCTGCCAAAAAAAAGACCAAAGATCCAACTGATCAATTTCACAGTCCTGGCCGGGTGGTGGTGGCGTATGCTCGTAATCCCAGCTCTCAGGAGGCAGAGGTAGGTGGATCTCCATGAGTTTGAGGCCAGCCCGGTCTACAGGGCTAATTCCAGGACAGCCATAGTATCTCAAGAAACTAAAAAAAGTTCACAGTCCTGGAAAGTCTCTAAATGTACTAATCTTGCTTTTTGGCTTCTGTAGTTCTGCTCATGGCTAACTATTCTTGCTAAATGAGGTGTGTCAACCTAGGCTGTGTATTTTTGTGTCAAAAAGCCCACCCTGAGAAAGGCTCTGGACTGCATTCAGGTCCTGAACTACAATAGTTGTCGCCAACTGGCAAGTAAATAATTTCTATTGACCTTAACCCCAACTAGACATCTTGTGCAATCAAGTAAAGTCACACATTCCAGGAATAGGCTACATCTCATTGAAAAATGGGCTAATGTAACCCATCCACCAAATATCATAGGCTACTGGCAAGGTTTTTGGTTTCTCTCCACAATGTAACAGTAAAGCACTGTTGCTGAAGATAAAACATTTCTGTCATCAGACACAGAAAAGTCACTCAACTAATTGGAAGCCTCACTCCTACTGATTATTGGGCATGGAATTGGAAGGTGCTCTGTACACTATGGTAGGAGAAAGACAATTATCTACATCATCTATTTACAACTTCAAACCTATAACAGCTACTTATCTGCTAGATATACTATTTCAATAATGGCACAAATGTTATGAGAATAACCAACAACTTTTTAGTTGGATTTAGGGCCTTTTCCACAAGATTAAACCATTATCTAACACTGCTGATGTGAACAAATATGTGAAACTAGAGAGGTCATGGACATAAGGGGAAATCTAATACTATTATTCTGGTACAAGAACATAGCATTAAAGTGACTCCTACTATCATATTGCTATACCCATTGATCCCTGACTCACTCATCCCATATCAGAAACTATCCCTTTTGAATTATATGGGAACTGGCACAGAAAACCCCAATTTGACAATGTGAATAAAGTAAGAAACTTTGGGGCAGTTAATCCTAAATGAGATGTCGTCATCAAAACTTCCATTCAAGAATTCAGGATCCATGTGAAAAAAGATGCAAAAAGATTTTAAGAGCCACAGGGGACATACGGCTTCAAGCAATCAGCTTCTTTCAGACATAGCAGTACTGACTCACATATGAACTCAGAGAGACTGTGGCAGCATTCACAAAAGCTGTACACAATCATGTGAGATACGGCCGTGACTCTGAGTTTGGGATGCAGACAAAGTGTCTCACTCCTAATCTTGAAGACATTTGCAATTGATATCCACTGAAAAAATGAAAATCAAATTTCTCCAATATAGTGGCACTGGCTGTATCAATCACATCCAGGGCAGGCCTCATGCCTAGGAATAACTAACTGACACAAAAGGAATTAAACAATTCTTTATTTATTCATTTATTTATTTGTTTGTGTATGTCTGAAAGAGAGTTTTGTTGTTGTTAACTGGCCTTATAGTTAATGCCTTTGACTTTCATTTTTGTATAAACCAGTTTTTTTGTTATTTTCATCCTTGATATTTAATAAGAATTAATACATAATATCCTGAAAATTCTTCATGGGATCAAGAGAAGAATGCATGTGCTTTCCTATTTTTGGAAATGGTGTGTACCTATAAGTTCTATGTATAATTATGAAACCTCGCTGATTTGTCTGCTAGCATATTTCTTCTTTTTCTTCTTGATCATAGTTACATCATACAGGTAAAGGTCCTTAAAATTTCTCACTAATATAGATTTATCTATTTTTAATCCTATCTGTTGTCAGTTTTGCTTCCCATATTTTTATTTATATTATCAGCTGAATTTATGCCTTTTTTAAATCTCACTATATTGGATTATTATACTTTTATATATTGTTAGACAATTACTATTTTCCAATGCCACAATGCTTTTCTAATAGAATCAGAAAATGTTAAATGTAACAAGTTGTGCAATAAGTCTTTTTTTTCATGGAGGGGAGAATTAACTCATATTTCAAACAGATATTATCAAATAATGCTGCTTGAAAGAGATTCCAAGAACAAATGAGTAGGAAATGTTCCAAAAAGTTGAATAGGAAATATATCTGAGGAAATTATAATTGAAATATTTCTTATTCTACAAACCACTAATATTTAAAATATTATCTCTCCAGATAAAATTCATTAGTAATATTCTGAAAGAATTTTAAATTAAAATCTTAATACTTTAAACAATTCTAGTCACCCAAGTTTTCACTCAGAAAACAAAACAAAATAATAGAAAATGTTTATTCTAATTTAAGTGCCAGTTTATATTTCTAATAGATTGAAACAGCAGCAGCAATGTTTAACTTCACATTTACATAAGACAATTATGGACATATATTTGTAAAAAGGATGTTCCAAATAATTCATATTGAGCAAGAAAGGATGATGCATCCATGAAAATGAAGAATCAAATGAAATAAGCAGTGATTCTATCCATTTGTGTCCTTGAGTGTTTTCAAGGAGCACTAGGTCATAGGTGAAGAAGTACAACCCATTCTAATATCATTAGCTGAATGGATTGGAGCCACTGGAATAACAGGAGAGCCAGAGGTCTTGGGACAGGGTGAATATAGTGAAAGGATCAAGGAAAAAACTGTCCAAAACAGTTCATGTTAAGGACATACATCTGATGGTGTAAAAAGAATATATTATCCTTCAGATATTTTCATAATCAATATTAATTGCTATCTTCCCATTACTGCATCACATTTCTATTATGTTGCAATGTAGATTGTAGATATGTCTTTTTTTCATATTATCTATTATGCATTTATATTTGTGTTGTTTCTTTAAAGTATTTACTTAATGCAAAGCATACATGTCTATGTGTGTTCTATCTATCAATGCACATAATAAGGATATAAATTAAAGAGAATACTAGTATATTAGAGATTCCTGACCTGACACATAACATTTGACATTTTATGGGTTCCCAAAGTTAAGAACTGATTAATTAATATAGATTTTTCAGATGTATATTGAACCTCAATTTAAATGTAGTGTATAGATTTTAATAAACAGTGTTTTAGTAATTGAATACATTTTCAATAGAAGCATCTTATAATTAACTTTGTATCTGCAATGGTATGTAATAAAGGAACTTACTCCTTAGAACTCTCATCAGAATTAATGGAATAAGGACACAATATGGCAAATTTATCTCATAAAAATTAGTGAGAATCTTTGGAAACAGCAACATCTAGGTTATTCAGTATGTATGTATTTACACTTATTCCAAACATGGGGAACTCATATAACACCAAGATGTATGCTTTCCTAGTGAAGCCATAAACCACGTCAGAGCTCCACTGCACCAGTATTCAATCTTACTATGTCATCTGCTAGATAAAGGTTAACTAGGAGATTTGTCTCCATTATTTCTGAAGTCAGGTAATTATACTATTTGAGTTTAGGGGATAACATCAAAATCTCTTCAGAGATATCTAACTTTAAAAGGCCTTTCCTTCCTTTGATCTTTCATGCCCCTGTTTTCACATTTCAGTTACTGTTTGTCTTCAAAATTCAAGAATTATAATAATGTCTACTTGCTTTGATTTCTAAGACCCAGAGGTCAATGATGTAGACTCAAAGGCAACATTGAATGTCAGACCAGGCATTTTGTGATGCTAATAGTTTTCTTCAGACAAACATGACTCCAACAATAGTTTTCCCTTTTCCATTATCTGAGTAGCACTCATTTATCAAACTATTTCTTTGTCGACATTTTGGATTTTAGACATTATATACTAAATTGTGCTAATGAAATTTGCAGTTTAATACCCAAAATATCCCTCAAAAAAATCCAATGTTCTTTTAAAAGATAGTGCAAGACACAGTTTTAAAAATTAACATTTTAAAATTTATTTTAAAACTACAATGCAGTATATTTAATTCATTTTTATCGAAGAAGAAACTCTTAGATAAGGCATTAACTTCTCCATAAGTGTACAATTTTCATATGATAAAGTACTCATTTATTAATAAATTTATTTTTAAAAAAATGGAACATAGATATTAACTTGATTCCCCATTCAGAAGACTCAACAATAAATATTTTTCTCCTTATGTAAAATAATATTATGGTCTTTTTTCATTTTTCTAAGAGTTTATTGTTGAAAATGTTTAGTTTCTGAGAAGATTAATACCTGAAATTTTCAAATATTTTGATTCACAATAAAGGACTTTACAAATGTATTTTAAATTTAACTATGAAGAAAAATATTCCCCTTCACTGTTGTGCATTTTTTTTGATAGATAATTGATGTGAGAGGGCTAGGTCTCTGTAGAGGGTAGCATCTCTGGGATAATGACCTGAGGGCTGTAAAAAAGCAGGCTGAGAAATCCACGAGGAGCAAGCCAGTAATCAGCATTCCACTATGGCTTCTGCATCACGTTCTTCCTCTAGTCCCATGATTTGACTGTCTGTCCTGACTCCATTAGATGATGGACTATAGTTGTAAGAGGGAGCACACTCTTTCTTACCCATGTTTCTTTTGTCCATTGTGTTTTATAACAGCAATAGAAAGGTAACAAAGGCAGAAATTGGAACCAGGAGTCAAGCACTGAACATTTACATTGTTGATCTTTGGATTTGCTTTGAGTTAATAAAAATTACACCTTGGCTCATCCCTCTTGGAATAGAAAGTATGTAATTTAGTTTATTTTCAATTTTATATAATCCCACATTTGAGGGATTCTTAACTTTCAAAGTGACTTGGTGTCTTAGAAAGACTGAAATTTTAGAGAGCTTGGGTACTTTGGAGAAACTTTGAACTTTGAAAGAGACTTTGAATATTATAAAAAGATTTAAATTCTTAAGTGTTAAGATATTTTAAGACTATGTGACTATATTGTCACATATATACATATATGCATCTGTATATATATATACATATATATATGCATGTGACAAAAATCAATTAAAACAAAAAGGCCATAAGTTTGAAAGCAAATGAGGTGGGGAATATGGGAGAGTTTTGAGGGAGAAAAAGAAAGGGAGAAATGATTTAATTGTATTATAATCTCAAAAGTGAAATGGAAAAGGTTAAAACTTAGCAACATGAATACACAAGTTAAAAATACTGTGATGTTCTGTATTGTGTTGATGACATTAATATAATTCATTCGTAAACAAAAATTAATATTTTAGCTTAACAGGCATGTATACGTCTGGTTGAAAAGCAGTCAGTTGTCCTGGTCAGTTCCATGTCAACTTGTCAAAAGCTAGAGTTAGTTGATAAGAGGGATTCTCAATTAAGAAAATGAGTTTTTAGATTTAGTTGTTGTAGGCAAGTCTGCTGTTCATTTTCTTGCTTGATGGAGGATGTGGTAGATTCCAGCTCCTGTGTGCTGCAGTCCTAGGTACTCAGCAGTACTAGGGAAAGCAAGATAAACAAACCAAGCGGAGCACGCCAGTGAAAAGTAAATTGCAAGAAACCAAAGAACACTGTTTTATATGAGGAAAATATTTTATACACAGGCAACATTCATTAAAAAGTAAACACTTATATCAATTTTATGACATAGTCTTCAGAATGGAACTTAAGGAAACACCTGTAAAAGGAAAATTAGACATTATCTCTTCTAATTCCAAATAATTTTATTTTTGGAACATTTCAAATCTACAAAAACGTTTATTAAGGAATATAACAAATACTTGTTATAAAACTATTGGAATTACAGAGTTTTGGTATTTTATCATTATTAGACTATTCATCCTTCTACTTATTTCACAGTGTCCCAGAAGGATAAAATATTAATGTTGTCCCAGTACTCCTGATAAATCCACAATCCTATATCAACCAAAAGCATGGAATTTTTGAATGTATATAAATATATATGAACAGTGGAATGTTGCATTAAAAAAAAGACTTTGGTTTTGAGGCTTTAGTTCTAACTATGCACTACTACTTTACTTTCTTAATGTTTTTCAATTTTCCTTATAAGATATAGTGAGCTGGATCCCATTTTGAACTGTAACAAAGTATGGGTAAACGTATGTGTGTAGGCTCATGGAAATGGAATTTCTCATTAGTAAGTTGTAAATATCTTCAACTTAAGTTGATACTTTATTCTCTAAGTATCTCTAATGCACATGTACCGGTTTACTTACCTCAAATATTTGTTAAACAGAATATTACTTTTAGATTTCACTGAATAATATTGATTAATAATTTTTAGAGAGACTAATAAGATAAGAAGGTTTCTACAAAGTCAATTACTGTTTGAAATTCTCTTTTACATACAAGTCACAGTGTCACATGTCTGGAATGCACATTCTCAAAAGAAGAAAACTTTAGTTTTAAATTGAGGTATCCTCTCTTAGTAAGTTATCTTCTACCAAATACTTTTACCCAGTTAAAAGATCATGAATCTAAATTCTTTTCAATGCCTGTTTAATGTTTTGATAATAATAAGGACATAGGAATGAAAATTTCTTGGAGTAAAATAAATTATATCATGTTACTTTTCCATGTACCTTCTATGTCATGCTGATTGATGCCTCGTCTATCCAATTTCCACATCATTTATATATGTTTGTGTTCCAAGAGATCCTTAGTTATATATTTATCAAGAATCCACATATGTTACCCTAAAAATATCAAAACTTAAATGTAGTTTTTAATGAATCACTTTCACCAGAGTAGTATTAATTCTCTATTTCTTATAACTACTAAAATCTAAGAACTAAATACCTAAATAGAAAAAAAAAATGAATGGGGCCACTTGCTGAAAAAAGTGCTTGCAGCTTCTTGGAATTAAATTAACCAATAAAGAAGGAATTGGTGCTTTATACCCATTTAATTAAGAAAAGAACATTTTACTTTTATCTCCTATATCACAACTTACAAAATAGGGACTTTAATTGCCCCACTCAATTATGTCAACAATTAAGACAATGTTAAACACTGCACTATAACTTGTCTTGTTGCATTTGATTCATTGCACTGGCCTATTGTATTACTATAGATGTTTTGAAGCATTGGGAAATGAAAAAAATGGAATTCCACTAATTTGATTATATAGGAATTAATTTCCTTAACAGTATAATGAAAGTAAGATTAAAAATGAAGCAAAGGAGTTAACATAAAAGCAAAATTGAATAGATATTTCTATTAAAAGTAATATATAATTTATATAGATTATATTAGTTTTAATCATATCATTTATAATTTTAATGATTCAGAAGTATTATACTGAATTGGGCCCTTATTCTCAGACAGGTACTATTTATAGTCTAGATCTGTCATTAATTAATTCAATATCCTGAGATATTTTCTTAATGTGTCTAAACCATGATGTCACCATTATTAAAATAGGGATTGATCATATAGTAAAATCTATAGTTTAAAATTCTGTCCTAATTTAATAAGATTAAACACATTAATTAGATAAAACTCATAAAATGCTTATGGTGACAATTTAATTACTTAATAAATCTAAGTATAATTATATTAGCTTTTTTTACCATTATTTAATGTCCCTTTACATCCAGGAAAAATTCACAATAATTCTAAATTCTGAACTTCTTAGGTTAATTTGATTCTCTTTGTCTGCTCTTCCCTTCACAAATTATATCCAAAGATTCCTATATTTACTCTGTTCATAATGAACCTATATATAGCACAATACATATTAACTTCAAACAATTTTAATTTTTCTAAATGATTATAGTTGTACATATGTGCATTTCATATAATAATATAGACAAGCCTAGGGAATGCCATGCTGTTTTATAATAAACAAATAAATTATTTTTAAACACTTTACTAATTCTGGAGTCCCATTTATCACTCATCTTGTTCCATTATTGGTTTATAAAGAAGTTTTTTGGTATGATCCTACCACAGCCAGGGTCTGTGTTGATGTCCCTTGCCCACATTACCACAAAAGAACATGAGGATGTCTGTGGACTATACTGACACCTGATGCCATGTTGATGACCTAAGGCCTTGGTAAGTTGTCTTGCCACTCACTGGCCTAGGGAGAGCTGGTCCCACCCCTCACCAGGCCTTTGTACCAGACCTGGCCCTTGCAAGAGGGGAGTGTTTTTGTAGGGGCCTAGGCTTACCAACCCTGCTACTATACAGAACCATCTCCAGGGCTTTGAGTTGGGCCACCCCAATATCTACCCCATCTATGACCTGCTGGAATGTGTGAAGGTCATAGCCTTTATCTGCAGCCTACTATATAACCTCACAATAAAATTTAATAAAAAAATATAGAAGTGTCTTATTTCCTTTTTCTGTCTCTGTGATAAAATCTTCTGAAAAAGCAACAAAGGAAAGAAAGCATTTATTTTAATTTACAGTTCCAAGTTGAAATACTTCAGTATGGTAAAATCACAGTAGCAAGACCATGAGCCAGCTAGTAACATTTCATCAGTAGTAAATAAATAATACAATGGATGGATGTTTCTGTGCCAATCACCTACTAATTTTCTCCAGTCATGTAGTTCAGAATTCCCTGCATAGAAAATGGTGCTACCCACAGAGGTCAATGCTTAATACCTCATTCAAAGAGTCAAGGTACTTCTCTACATACATTCTCATTCTCAATGTACTGTCTCCTAGATTATTCTACGTTTTTTGTCAAGCTGACAATCACCAAAACAACATAAAAGTACTAATACTTGGAGTATGAATCCTTGGCAGTCTGAGATAAAAAAAAAAAAGCTTGTATATACAGGACCAAATTGGGCAACAGAGTGAGACAAAAATCCTAAAGCTACCAGACACACACAAAGATATATATTATCATACAAATTTTAGATAGAGTAAAACTAACTTCAAAAAGCAACAATGCACATTTATTTTCTATTAAATTAAAAACTCTTTAAGTGAAAAATCATCCATTCATATTACTTAAGGGTATAGTGCTATTTTTGATAAACATGTACTATATATAATGTTTTATTTAAGAAATATAAAATCTTTAAAAATATATTTATTTTTATTTTCTGTGTATATTTTGTCTACATGTATGTCTATGCACCTTTCTCAGAGAGGAAAAAAGGGGTTATAGGATCCCCTGGAACTGTAGTTACAAACAGTTGTGAGATGACATATGAGTGTTGGCATTTGAACCCAGCAGCTCGGAAAGAGCAACCAGTGCTCTTAACCATTGAGCAATCTTTCTTGCCCCTGTAAGGTTTTCTTAAAGGAGTAAATGTAGTATGTGGGACCTAAAACAAATTCTCTATTTTATATGTCATGACATAACATTGAAATAAGTACCTTTAATATTTTAACTAAAATAGGATATCATCCATGTTTTAAAAACAAATCATTAACATACTTCTTAAATAGTAAAATGAAACCAATTATCTTAAAATAAAATAAAATAAAAAGAAGACATTGGAATTGGACCAGGACAAAACAAACAAATGAAGGAAAAAAGCCCAAGAGAAGGCATAAGAAACACAGAATAACTTTCTAGCACACTCAGGAATCCTATAAAATTACGAAACTGGAAGATATATTGTATACGCAAAGGACAATTTAAAAACAAGATCCAAATCTAAAGCCTGTGTCTTCCAGCCTCAAGATCTGGATCAAAGGCATGTCTTCCTTTCTCAAGATCTGATCCCAAGTGTGCCCTCTCTGGATTATAATTCATTCCACATATAGTGAAGTTGACAACTAAGAATAGCAATCACATTCTCTGACCCTTAACGTGAGCATTGGGTTGATTTAGGTAGTACATATATGGATGAGAACTCTTAGTTGCTTATTCTCAGCACTTTGGACAGTTATGAGGCTCTTGGTTATCCTATGAAGCTTCCCTGAGTAAGGTGGGAAGCAGCATGAATTTTTATTTAGAAGACAGGTGAACAGAATGTCTATTTAACAAAGGAACATAGAAATAAGAACAATAGGAAAAACAGAACTATTAGTAGTTTCTCCAAAAGGATCCACACTTCCTTGCTGTGACTTTGGCCATGTTTATAGTACCAGGTCAGAAATCATGCCTGTGGAGCAGGCCTCAAATTCAATCAAGAGAACATTTGACTAATCCATATTTATTCTTGCTATTATTACATCTCTGAGCACATTATGCTTGGCAGGAAAGTACTGAAAAGCACAGGGTCCATCACTACATAATTTCTTATTTCCTCCTAGGTGAGAGCCTAGAGGACTACATGTAAGAGTGTGACTGAAACTCCAGTCAAAACACTCATCTTTTCTGGTGTAGATATGCAGATATACATTACAAATAGATCCCTGGATTCTTGTGTTGGAAATGGTTGATATCTTTACAGCAATTTTAGCTCATTTTCTAAATAATGTTAGGGTTACATCTCCAGAGGTGGAGATGTTACAGCAGTCTTGATGGGGATCTGTTGAGATCTGAATAGGGAAAGTTCTTTTCTCAGGATCAAAAGAGTGTGCTTTCCCTCTGTCCTTCACACTGCCAAAGAAGTCTAAGAAGGAGCCCTGCCAATCACCAAACCAAGAAACCATGCCTCAGGAAACCTGATTCACCAGAAGGTGTGCTAAAGAAATTAGAGGAAAAATTATTACCTCATGAGATAATTCTCATTTCCTATTCAGAATGCCCAGCCCTCTGCATTGCTATGAGGATTCCCTGATGCTCTGTTAGACCGATCCATCTTTCCTAGTTCTGAATCAAAACTCTGTAACATTGTCTTTAATTATTTGGTCCTTCTTTCTCTAAAGCTGCTGTCTTAGTTCCATGTGGCTGATGCACTACACCCATTACTAATCAAAAAGGCTTGGCTTTTTTCTCATTTTCTCCTCCACCTGCTTCCTTCTAGTAACTGCCGAGACTTACATCTTGCCTTCTATTTGTTCTGTTTATTAAACTCTAAAACAATTGTAGTTGAACATACACTGGAGTCTGTTTGTAAGTTATCTTTTACAATGACTAATAGCCCTGCAAGGGATTCCAATTTTCCCAGTACTCCCTGGCAACCAAGGTAGGGTTTGCTCCAAATTTTATCATAATATCACAAATGGTTATAACCATGGAAACAATAAGAAAATGTGTCTGCATTTTGTTTTGTATTCCCTTTTCTCCAATAGGCTAAACAATTTGATTTCAGGAAAATATAAAAATAGAGACTTTTACAGTATGTAAGTTAGAGTGGTATGGCCATGAGAATTTGACTGTGATCAGAAAATTATCAATGACTTTTGACTTGTTTTTCAGTACCATCTCTTCCCTACATGTGGGGCACTCTCTTTTAAAGTCTCAGGATACATATGTAAATAAAGAAGACAAGGAATAGAGAAAACATCTTTATCACTTTTTAATTTAAAATTCATCATCTTTTAAAAAAGCTATTTATATTATATAGATTTAAATCAAATTTTCTTAATATTTACCTAAGTAAGGTTTATCTTGGCATTTTAATAGTTTAACTATGCTTATCTTAAGGAGAAGCTGAAAGTTTGTTGTTGACCTTTGTTCAATAAAATATGAAATATGTGGCTTAATATGAACAAGGGAGAAGGAAAACAACTGTTTGTTCAATGTGCGGAAAGAATCCCAGTATTTATGTATATGAACAGGTAATATACTATTTTGTCTTCTTTATCTCATGCTGTCTCTACAGCCATCACGCCTTCTCAATTCACGTGCTACAACAACTCTAATTACCAACAGTGACCATTTTTAAACAATGTTGCATTTGAATCTTAGGATTCATTTTCCAGTAGGTGATTTGGGGGAACATGTCACCATCATCATGACGGCTTTGGGGGTACCAGAGCTATTATCTTCAGTTGGATTGTCACTAGTAAGTTCCCCATTCCCAACTATATAACTCCACACCTAAGTCTTAGTGGAAACCCCTGGTTAAACCCAAGTGGTCATTAAACAAAAGAAAAAAGGAAGTAGGAAAGTGGGAGGGAGACCTGCTAACAAAAGTGGATTAAGTAGCAGGAAATGGAGATGAAAATTGGATACGAGGGTTAATGTGATGATTATGCAATATCAACACATTTGAAACTATTGAAGAATAAATAAAAATGTACAAAAATAGATATTATTTTATTGAGCAATTACTGAAAATAAATTTTTTCTGAAGTGGCATGAAAAAGTAATGATGAATAAGAGAAAATATGAACAGATGAAAATAGAAAATATGTTAAGTAAAAATTTTTTTGTGAGTTTATAACTGCCTGAAAAAAATTATGTGATTTATAAAAGATGTGCAAAAGATTTATTTGTGAATGAAAGTTGTCTTTTTTTTAATGGTTGCTGCCTTTTAAGTCACAGCTGTCTGAATAAGCAACTATAACTCCGTCACTACCAGCAGTGTTTAGGCCGCAATGGTCGTAGCCAGAGGAAAATCTGTTCCCTCATGCTCCAATTCTCGCAAAACTATGAAGGGAACTTAACTAAACCTCTCTCCCTCTAAAGAATTCGATATTCAAAGGTTAAGGTGGAATTCTGCTCTTCAGAGGCTGAATAGCAAGTAGCTCACCTTTTCTCCTTGCTGGCATCCTCTAAAAAGCCCTTGTGCTTCTCCTCGCCCCTCCTTATAAACCCTTTCTCACTTGGCTCCTCCCTACCACTTCCTGTCAGCTAGTTTCTAACTCAGCCTTCTGATAGCAGGTGAATTTTATTTAATCAAACACATCTTTGCGTTATTAAACAAACGTTCCAGATCATAAACAAAATAACACATCTTGAAATAATATTCTACAACAAGAATGCTTGACTATTTCAAGCTTTTAGGATCACATCTATGATTATTCAAGAAAACTGGGTCTTCATAGTAGTAAAAGTGCTTAAATTTTCCTACTCCGCTATTATTAAATTGTTATACAAAATACCTGTTTGTGAACTATTTTAGTGTCTTTAAATAATATATGAGCATGATGTGATGTGATGTGAACTTGTTAAAGATTAAAACATTGATATTTTACACATTTTAAAATATTTTAGAAATCTAGAGCTAGAAGTTCACCAAAAGTATCTGGATGAAACACAACAGGAAATTCTTGGTTTGATTCTCAAATCTCCAGATATTTAAAAGTTCAGTGCTTGGTTCGGCATGAAAAATTTCACAATCTAACTTGAAGGTAACTGACTGGTTATTTTTATCTTGTCACATTTAAGTTTATAACTTGATCATACAAGTTAAATATAATTTGTTTTATCAGGAAGAATTAACTTATTTCATTAATTTCATTTTCATTTAAACTATAAGAAGAGGGTTCTTTCAGTAGGGGAGGAAGGTACACATATCTGTGGGTATAAGAATAAGGTTAAGAATATAGTAAAGAATTGTGCTATTTTACCAAAGGGGTGGTGTTTGTTTCTTTCTATCATCAATGACCTGACAAGCTGGGGGAAGCTATTCGGTTTCCAGTATTAGGCATGATTTCTTTCTGTTGAGTGGTTTCTAAATCATACTAGGCAGGGATTGGTTACTATGAATGTGTGATATGGATATCTTGCCGTCTTATTAAATAAGAAACACAGTGCCAATTCAGAGAAGAAAGCCAAGAGGTCAGAGCTAAGAACCTCACCCTTCCTGCTTCAGTGATCCTCTTCAGCGAAGAGAGCTCTCCGAAAGGGACCTACTTCCTGTGTGTTTGTCTTTATATAGTCTTTCTGTTCTGCCTTCTCATTGGTTGTAAACCCAAACACATGACTGCGTCATCACTGCCTGTCTGTGGAGACTTCCAGGTCTTCTATGGTTGGGATTGAGAATAAAGGCGTGTGTCTCCAATGCGGGCTGTATCCTTGAACACACAGAGATCTACCTAGCTCTGTCTACCAAGTGCTGGGATTAAAGGTGTGCACCACCGCCGTCACACTCTTGCTATGGCTCTAATAGCTCTGACCTCTGGGCAACTTTATTTATTAACATACAATTAAAATCACATTTCAGTACAAATAAAATACCACCATACATGTGTGGATGTATTCATGTATAACAACTAAAAATAAAGAGAAAGTAGTTATGAAATCTAGAGGGGGCATGGGAGGGATTGCAGGAGAAATTGAGAGGCTAGGAAAATGAAGAAGGGTAAGTGATGTAAATCCATTTCAATTTTCCTGAACGAGGTAACCAGATACCAAAAGACAATTATAGTATGATTTGCTTATGTGTGGATGTTAGCTGTTAAGTCATTGATAAGCAGGGTACACTCCATGTAACCACAAAGGTTAGGTTTAGAGTAAGTGATTAAGGGAGAGAGTTGGATATCCATAGGAAAGGGAAATAGAACAGAAGACTACAGATGGATGGGTTAGGGCTGGAATGGGAGGATCAAACCAGGCTGGGTGTAAGTGGGGAAGGACGGAATATGGAGAGGTACAGCTAAAACCAAGGGCCTTTTGAGGGGTTGTATAGAAACCTAACAGAGTAGAAGATTCCTAAGCTATATGTGAATATGGTTATCTAAATGCAATTCCCTAATAACAGTGGAGAAGGAAGCCCAAATGCATGTCTGTCATCACTGAATGAAGACTCCAGAGCTGGACATATATTACCTTTAATCTAGTTGTTGGATAAAGTGACCCATTGGGAACCCCCAGAAACCCAGAATTTTGACAAGGCCATTGTTAATCCCTACAAAATGATTGTAAGTTCCTATTTCTTGAAGACACAACACATTGAACATCTAGAAGCAAAACTTGCACTAGAACTAACATCCCTACTGACTAGTATTCATGGCAGTGAAAAGTATCCTGTAGGCTGTTCAAGGAGAAAGTTAAACACTAATCCATCTACAAACCCTTTGATCTACAATGATGATCGGTCTGCAAGGTATGCAGGTGTAATAGTAACATAAAGCTTGTGGGAGTAGCCAGTTAATATCTGATTTAACTTAAGGCCCACTCTGTGAGATAAAACCCATCTAACAGTGTTCGTGTGGTCAAGAACTTGAGAACAGTTAGTCCATAAACCTAGAGGAAAGTCAAATACTGCTATTCAGGTAAAGGAGCTGGCAATAAAATTCCTCCTAATGATATAATCTCCTAATGATATACATACTCGTAATCAGTACCTTTCTCAGCCATCATTGCAGAAGCTTCCTCCTATATTAGAAGAGAACAAATACAGAGAACCAGAGTTGAACAATATGAAGAAAATGAGAGACCTTGGAGCACTCAGTTCTAAATTGGTTAAATCCTTCCTCTAAGAGATCAAAGGGCCCTTCAGAAGATGAGGCAGAAAGAGTGTTATAGACACAGAGGATGAAGGGCACCAAAGAAACAAGACCTTCTAAACACTTCATGACTGACATGCAAATTAACTCAGAGAATGACTGATATTCACAAGGCCTTCACAGGTCTGGGCTAGATGGAGTCCCAGTGCTAAGAGACTGTGAAGTGCACACAAAGCCCAGTCTTTAACCCAGAAGCTACCTCCAATTGATAACCATGAGCATATGAAAAATCACTTCTCTCTAGTGGAGTTACGCTGGGTATACAAACTACTCTTAAGGGCAAACCTCTTGCCTAGCAGTAGATGACCAGCATTAAATGAACACAATAACATTAATGGAGGTTCTTAATCCCATAATGCTCTGTCAATAATTTTTTTAAACATTACAAGTCCTTTGCATATATACTGTGGTTTTCTATTTTGTGTTTTTATGGAATTTCTCTGTGTGCCAATTCAAGTGTTTCTGCATGCATATATCTTTCTTGTATTTTCTTCTTTGGATATTTTGTTTCTGTTTGTTCTTTTCTTATTGTGGTTCATTTTTATGTATCTTTTTTTTCTAGGTGCCAGTTTACATTCTGATGAGAGAGAGAAAATAGAGAGTGAGAAACAGTGGAATACTCCTAAATTAGATGTCTTCATCAAGTTCCTTCCTTCAAAGCTCAAGGAATTTTGTGGAAGAGAAGAAGGAGAAATTGTAAGAGCCAGTAGAGATTAAAAACATCAAGAAAAAAAGAGGTCTTCTAGAGATAAGAGGGTGACATACATGTGAACTCACAGAGACTATGGCACACTTTAAGGCAGATGGGGTCCCAGTGCTGAGAGGGGAAGTGGACACAAGCTTAGATACCTAACCCAGAAGCTACCTCCAGCTGACAACCAATCTCAAAGGGAAAATTCATTTTCTCCAAGGAAGGCTAACTGGGTATACAAACAACATACAAGCGGAGGTCTCAAGTCCAGTAATACATAGTCAACACATGATGAATTCAATGGTATTTTCAGAGAGTTTTTATCTCATAATGCTTTGTCATTTTGTTGTTGTTATTTTTTACCTTACAGGTATTTTGTTTATTTATTATAGTTTCTGATTTTGTTTCTTTTCTGTGCAAGCATGTGCATTACTGTGGTTGTATGTCTTTCATGTATATTTTGTTTGGCTCTTTTTTTTTCTGCTTGTTTGATTTGTCCTATTCTGGTTTGTCAGTTTGTGGTTTTTTGTTTGTTTGCTTGTTTGTTTTCTAATGAACGAGAAATTATATATGGTATCTATTTTAAATAAAAATAAAATTATAAAAAGATTATAGCAACTTAAAAACAAATAAAAATAAGGGTGTGACTGTACAAATAAATACTGCTCTGGTGAGTAAGCGTATCATACCCTGAAAAGTTACAATTAATTGTTATGTTTTCTCATTTAATTTACTATATTTTGTTTTCAACATACTTTAAGTTTTTTTTTTTTTATTTTTGTTGCTCTATGCATGCTTAGAGTATATGTTTTTGCTGGTGGAGGCCACAGGGTATCAGATGCCCTGGAACTAGAGTTACATGCATTTATGATCTGCCTAGGGTAGGTATTGTACACTGAACTCAGTTACTCTGGAAGAGCAGGAAGTCCTCCTAACTTCTGAGCCATCGCTCCAGCCCATTGTACCCATATTGTGAACTAAACTCTACTGTAACATATACATTTTGGTAGCTCATTCACAATACAAATTCATTACATTTCCTTCAGTGTCTGGGTACACTCCTTCACACAAATGTTTCCAATATTTCTTAAAATCACTTAGTTTCTGAAAGCTAAACCTGACAAGCTAGATCCATTTGAGGAATAAGGTCATAATGTAAAAATCACTTTTCCACAAAAATCAAAACATATTCATATATGATGAAGACAATTTTCTATAAACATCAAAGAACTCTTTATTAGAACAAATTAGGTAAAGTCAGCATTTATATTTATGGTTTTTGCAATTTGTGATTCCCAAAATGACTACAAGAAATCCTCTCCCTTCCCTGGTCTTATCTTAGAAATGGGCTTGACTATAATATTGTCAATGTCAAGGCTATAAAAGGCAAACCAGTAGAAGAAAAAAAGTCCCAAGAGCAGGCCAAGGAGTCAGTAAGATTCCCACTTCCACTCTGAGGAGTCCCACAACATCCCCTAGCGAACCAACTACAGCATATATGCAGAAGACCTAGCACAGGCCCTTGCAGGCTCTTTGGTTGCACTTGAGTCTCTGTGAGCTCGTATGAAGTCTCCTAGGTTGATTCTGCAGGCCATTCTGTCTCCTACAATCTTTCCTCCTCGTCTTTCACAGAGTTCCCTGAACTCTGCCTTGTTTTTGGCTGTGGGTCTCTGCATCTGCTCACATCAGATGCTCTAGGAGCCTCTCTGATGACAACTGGGCTAGGCACATACTATGAGTATAGAAGAATACCCACAGGAATCATTTCACTGTTTTTTTTCGGGGCAGGGGGTGGTTGTCAGTTCTGTTTGGTTCTACTCTAGGTGTCTGGGCCATCCAGCTTTCAGTTCCTGGCCTCCCAGGCAGTGTCAAACTTGAGCTCCCCTTAGGTTAGACCAGACATTAGTGGGCCACTCCCACAAGCTCTGAGTAACCATTGTCCCAGCACTACTTGCAATAAGGACAGGTTGTGCACAGAAGATCTGAGGTTGAGTTGATGTCCAAGTCTACCACTGGGAGCCTTGTCTGGTTACAGAAGATGGCCAATTCAGGCTCCATATCCTTCATGACAGATAGTCCTTGCTAGGGTCACCCTCATAAATTCCTGGAAGTTTCAACTTCACTGGGTTTCTACATCACCTCCTCAGTGTCCCTTATTACAGTCATCTCTCCATACACTCTCCTTCCCTCCATCCACCCTGCCTGATTCTTCCTATTCTTATCCCCCCACCTGTCCCCAGTATACCAGCAAAATCTATTCTATTTCCCCCACCAGGGACATCAGTGTGTTCTCTTCTCACTCCCCAGCCCTGCTTGTTTCTTAGAATCTCTTGGTCTGTGGTAAATAATTTTGTTAGAGCATCTTAGCATGGTTTAAACTTAATCATCTGTTTCCAGAGAGAACAATACTGCCCCTGTTAAAGATTATTCACCATGCAATTATATTTACTTGGCAAACAAATATCTTGCTTAGCTTTATGTTATTCATTTTATTATACTTAAAATATTGCACTGTTATTAATTATGCTGTGTAAACTGAGATACTATTTCATGTACTTCCCCTAAAATGCTTTGTTTAATAAAAACCATTTTAAATAACGTCATTTTATTTTTTCATGTCAAAAGTTTAACTCTCAAAACTGATTTTTCTTAGTCATATCATGACTATTTGACCTCAACAAAAGTGGATTTGTTTAATACAATTTGGGGTCACTGACATAGAAATAGCCTAGAGCCAGTTTAATATGAATTTGTGTCTTGAAAACATGAAGCTATACTGGATCAAAATGTAAGGGTAGCGCGTTAATTATACCCATCTCCATTGTTCAACTTGCTTTACTTGTGCACTCTAATGAGCAAATTTTGCTGAAAAGAGCATTGCCTTTAACTATATCAGTTTTTGGTTTATGCCAGGGCTGCATTTTTCTTGTTATCTATCATGGTGGTATTATCTAATAATGTTTTTAATCGCTTAAAAACAAAGAGAAACTAATTTTCTCTTAATCTAACATTCCATTGCACTTATAAAAGGAAATGGCTGTCTTTCACTAGTGCAGCATGAATTAGCATATATCCAAAGAGCATTTCTCCAAATAGAAGAAAATGTGGTTAAAGGTGATTTGTTGCATGAAGTAGCCCATGACTCCCACTGTGCGCTTATGATAACACTTTTAGATTCAGTGTCTGATATTCATTTTTAATTCACTATTACCATAATTTACAGTAGCTAGGTAGGTTAAGAATATTTAAACTATCAGTGTGTTAATGTGTGTAGTAAGCATGAAAATCTTTGAAGCTAGAATTTTAAGGTTGTTTGTAGAGGGGAGACAAACCTCACCAATTTGGCTTCAGAGAAGCCAAGTCTGGACATGCAACTGAACAAAAAGCCAGAAATAATACAGGAAAAATTATTTGTACCATTTTTTTTTATCAAAAATTGATTTAGGTTTATATAAACATCTACTCTATCAACCATAGTGTATAAGAAATTTCCTTGGTATTGGGCTATGCTAACCAACTTGTGCCCACATATTGCTTCATTCTGTTATGTAAATAAACTATGTAGTTAAACTTTAGAAAATCTTATAGACACTGGGAAAAATAAAACAAACAAACAACAACTGAAAAACACAACTCCAGTCTTCAGGCATGGTAATATATACTAAGTTTAGATTGATAAGAAAAAGAAAATTCAAAAATCCAATAACTACTAAGAAAATTAAACACTGATGATGAATCTACCTTCAAAGAAAATCCCAGAACTATTTGATGTCTTTCCTATACTGACGAATTCTTACAAATCTTAAAATTGCTAAATACGGAAAAGGGAAGAATTCTAAACTCATTCTATGATTCCACCATGATAGCATCAACAAAACTATAAAGAGTTAAAAATCTAAAATGTACTAAGTCTTAAATTTGATCATCAGCACTGGAGAGACAGGAGAGAGAGAGAGAGAGAGAGAGAGAGAGAGAGAGAGAGAGAGAGAGAGAGAGAGAGAATACTTCACCACCATAATCAGTTAAAATTCATCAAATGATTGGAGAATGGTTTCAACATGTATAAATTAATAAATCTATTTCATTTTAACATTAAGTGGCAATGCCTATATGATTGCTTTGATAGATATAGAAAAGTCATTTGTCAAAACAAAGTATCTTGTTTGATTTAATTTTTTGACAAATTACATACAGTAAAAATGTGCACCAACAAATGAGGTTCATATTTAGCAATTAGTTAATGGCATACTGAATGAAATAATGATAGCTTTTCCTCTAATATCTGGGTAAACTAGGACACCAGCTTCCACTATTTCTGGTCAATACAGGGCTGTTTTTAGTGCTGTATGTATAAAAAACAAGAGAGAAAAATCCATATTTATTAGAAAGCAATAATTTAAATTGTCCATGTTTGATTATTGATTATGAATGAAAAATCCTAGGTTCTCTCTTGACTACTATGAGAGTGTTGGGACAGATTCAGTGAAGAATCAGTGTAGAAAGCAACATAAAATATTAGTATCATTTCTATTTATTAATAGTTAACTATATAAAATGTATGAAAAAATCTACATACAATTTTTACAAAAACAGAATACGCTGGAACAAATTTATCTATGAGATCAGAAGTTATTATGATAAATTATAACAGCATTAGGGAGGGGCAGGTAATATGTCTCAGCTATCAAGAGGAATTGTTTCTCTTGTAGAGGACTCTGCTTCAGTTTTCAGAATCCACATCATACAGCTCACAATTATGTGTATCTCGAGTTCCTGTAACTTTTGCTTCCTTCTGGTTTCCACATACAGAGCACACACACAGTGCACAAGCAGCTAATAACCTTGTAGCTACTGAGCTTACTCCCCCAGCCCGGCATTCTCTGTCTTTAAAATCATAAGAATAGTTTAGAAGCAAAAGCTAAAGAACCATCACCACTGTGGCCCCTCTGTTATATGATGGTAGGTAGCTTCAGATGAGAAGTTAACTAAAAAAAAAAAGAGAGAGAGAGAACTGAACTGTCTAGTCTTGTCTTCCAGGCAACTCTTGTTTTTAGAAGCCTTTTCTTTGAAAATGATACAGTAGTAGTGTTTACTCTGTTTTAAAAAAGTTATTATTGTACAGGTTGATATTGGCATTGTGTATATGAGACCAAGAATCATTATTAGGGAAGACACATGGACTGACTAAGACAAGACTATTTAACTTTGGGGAAGAGATAAGTTAAAGGTCCTTCTTTATTCCCATTGTTTACAGAGAAACAAATGGTCAGAGAAAAAAATGAAGCCATTTTCTTCTTCCGGAAAATAAGTACTGGCTGGAGTCTTGTTTTGTCTTTTTCCTTGGTGAACAACTTAGTAATGTACCCCAACATTGATTCTTTCTCCCATGTGGAAATTTGACAGCTTCTTGTTCTTGTGGCTTCCTCCTGTCATTTCAACTTGGTAAATCCTTTGAGACTTCATACAGCACAATTCTGAGAAACTACAGTGGTCAAGGATTTTCTACATCGTGTTAGCTATAGATTTTCTTCTCAATAACTAAAAAGACTTTGAATATTCCTGGAAGCACACCTAGAACCAAAAATGATAAGAGTTAACATCACTCTAAATTTAATGATTACAAAGTGGTTTCATTTCTGTTCCTGAACATCTTCCCAAGCTCACTCTTAATATTTGTTACCATTTATTTTTGCATATTCATGCATATAAATATGTGTGAGTGTGGTGTCAGCATGTACCTATATGTTTCACAGTGCAAGGCCAGGGGAGAGCACTGATGTTGATGTATCACTCTCTGCCATATTCCTTTGAGTCACTGAAATAGGAGATAAGCTTATGTCCAGCAAGCCCTGTAGCATGAATCTTAAAAGTTCTTATTAATAAAATCAAACCCAGAGCCAGGTATTGGGATGACCACTGGAGGATCAGAGAAGCAGAACAACCCACAGCTACCTCACCTTGCCAGTTCCTCAGCTGATCCTGTTTCCTCAGACTGGATGCCTCTGAATCCTCATCCAGAATGAATTTCTGTTGAACTGCTGCTCATAAGCCTGAAAGCTTAACCAGCCAAATGCTTCTAGTTCCTGGTCTTCACGCCTTATATACCTTTCTGCTATCTGCCATCCCTCCCTGGGATTAAAGGCTCACTTCTTGGGATTAAAGGTGTAAGTCACCATGCCTGGCTGTTTCCAATGTGGCCTTGAACTCACAGAGATCCATGCCTCCAGAAGGCTAGGATTAAAGGTGTGAGTGCTACCATTTTCTAGCCTCTGTATCTAGTGGCTGTTTTGTTCTCTGACCCCAGATAAGTTTATTAGGGTGCACAATATTTTGGGGAACACAATGCCACCACAAGGCCCAGTGGTTTTTCTCTACCTCTTCCTCCCAGAACTGGAGCTACCCTGTGTGTAACTGTTCCTGACATTTTATACGAGGGCTGGGCTCTGAACTCATGTCCCCACTGTTCCAAGCAAACTGTTTACCAATATTCTCTTTTAAATTCAAGTTCAGCTGGCAGTGGAGGAATGGTGTCAGTGTGTTGTATATGTTTGATAGAATCAAAGAGGACTGGGAAAAAAATGAGTGACATAATTTCCAATGATATTCTGCTGTAGTCACAGACCAATGCCCTGTCCAGTTGCCATCAGAGAGACTTCCTCCAGCAGCAGATGGGAGCAGCAAAGACCCACAGCCACACATGCAGAGAGAGTCTAAATTGGACATCTCCATTGGGTCCTCGGTGGTTTAGGAACCATGTGGAAGAGAGGGAGGAAAGACTGTAGGAGTCAGAGAGGAATGGAAGACACCAGGAGATCATGGTACACCTAAGTAAATAAGCAGGGCTCGCATAGACTGAAGGGACAAGCACAGGGCCTGTAGGGGTCTCAACCAGGTTCTCTGTGTACATATTATGGCTTGATGTTTTTGTGGGGCTCCTACAGTGCAAGTGCTTTTGGGTCTCCATTCCTATTTTGCGTGGCCTTATCAAGTCTTAATATACACTTTTTTTTTTTTTTTTTTTTTTTTTTTTTTTTTTTTTTTTTTTTTTTTTTTTTTTTTTTTTTTTTTTTTTTGTCCTGTATAGCTGTCTTGGAAGCCTGCTCTTTCCTGATGTGGAGATATAAGGGGAGTGGATCTGGAATAGAGAGGAAGGGAGATAGCTATAAGGAGTGGAGGGATGGCAAACTGTGTTTAGGATGTATTGTATGAGATACAAATGTACTCCCAATGAAAATACTTACATGTTAAAACTATCAAATATTAAAAAAAAACCACAAAACCAAAAGTAAAATAAAATCATTTTTAAAAAAGAATTTAAGTACTCATTGACTATTTTCCATTATATATTTACTGTGAGAATTCCTCCAAAGTAGTTATAATCTACTTATCTTTTGGCAGCTTAAATTTTGCCTAACAAAGTAAAAAGGGCAGAACTTCTGAGGACCTTCATAAGTGATTAAAGATAAATGCTCTTGCCCTAGCTCTGCAAAAGCTATTACAGTACAGATGACATGACATTACCTACTTCAGTACATAGTACAAAATGTAGCATACATTTATTTATAATGTTTGAATTCAGATTGCCTTAAAAATATGAGTACATTTTTTCATTGACTTCTATGACTACTTCTCATTTAGATCTGGTTCTGTGTTAAGAGTCTAACCACAGAACTGTATTTGAAGCTTCAATTCCACAGTCATCTTTCTAGTTTTTAATGTATAAAAATAACAACTAAATTGGAAAACTATTTATTTTTTATTATATGTCTAATACTTGTGTGCAATTGCATGTGCATGTGTGTGGGTAGCAGGAAGGTTCACATATCCATATATTTCAGAGGAAGATGTCAATTATCCTTCTCATCCACTCTCTCCCCTAATCTCTTAAGAATAAGGCTTTATCACTGAAATTGGACCTTGATACCTGACCAACAAGAGCCCTGGATCTGCCCATTTCAGCCTACCCATATCACAATCCCTAAAACTTGTGTTGCAGGCATATGTAATCATGTACTGCTTTATATGGTTCCTAGGGATCCATACTCAAGTTCTCATGCTTTTAGAGCAAATTATTTTCCACACTGAGCTTCTTCTCAGCACTGAAAGCTAACCCACACATTAATTATAATAATTATTACCATAAAGTATAAATCTAATATTTTACATATTTTACTCTTAGGGAATCATTTTAAAATCAGGAAAGCCTGATAGTATTGTGGTTCAAATCAATTGTGTCAACTAGTCTGAGATCTAAGCTACACAATGTCTCAAGAAAAAAAATCAAACAGGGAAAAGAACATATAAGTACTTATATGGTATCTGACATATAAGAAAGACTGAAAACATTACTAGCAAATAAGGAACAAGAGGCAGCTTTGTATAAAATAACAGAAAAACAACTAATCAGCTTTAAACAGCAATGTTTTACATCTTAACCAAGAGAAAATACAGCCAACATAATTAGGAAAATGTTGCACTTTCTAACAATATTTGGGAAATACTCCAGAGCACAATTAAATGAAGCACAGAGCTTAAGTTGGGGATGCTGTTTTTACTGCATTTTGATCTGTTGTTTATTTTGATGATAAAATAATGACTCTAAATTTCAAGGTGAAAGAATCTTTTTTCATATAATTTTGTTGGCTTAAATCACTATGGTACTTATTTTGAAGTGCTAAAATGGTTCTGTGATGGTGTTAATACAGACCACACTTTGAGAACAAAAAAGTAAACATTTAAACTGTTCAGTTATTACTGTAATACACACAAATATAAACAATATATATATATAATATATATGTTATATATATTCATATCCTCTCTGTCAATTTATAGATTAAAAAATTGTCTAAAAAAGCTTATTAGTTAAGCCCAAACAAACTTATTTCTCTTCATTAGTAAAGAATAATGAATAACATGAGAAGTAAGGGATATGTTGAATAGAGAAAATAGAAAAATACGTTAACAAACTTTGGGAAACAGAATTCGAGTTAGAATTAGAAAGGAAAGCCTTCCATAACAATATCCATAGGGGTCAAATCCCTCACAGCCTAAATGTAGAAACTGCTGAAATTCCTATTGAACTTTGAGTAAGTAATAGGTGATGTTTCCATATGGTACATAATTATTCTAAAACCATACAAACTGGAAGAGCTGTATATGTCATTGCAAAGATGAAAACTTAAGTCAGTGTGCTAAAGGAAGTGGTCACAGAGGCCACAAACTGTTTCCCTTTATTTGTTTAAAATGACCAGTATATGCATATCTGTAGCCATTGAATTAGTTGTGTCCTACATCTGTGAATTGAGCAACTAGTGAAAGAGAATTACTGACAAGGGAAAGAATTTCTTTTAAGGGTGACAAAAATATACAAAAATTTATCAAGGCAATGATTGGGAAAGTCGGAAAACATATCAAAACTATCTTTAGACTTTACACCAGAGAATGTTATCATTTATGAGTTCTATGTCCATAAAGGGAGTACAACAAAAATAAAATAACATGGTCTTTTTAAAAAAAACAAAGTTATTTTATTTTCAATCAAAACATCTTTTTACAATTTTTCCCATGTGTGTGTATACATATATACATATATATAAACTATATACACATACATATATAGATATATAAAACAACTTACTTAGTCCACATAGTTTTAAAACCTGTATCTACAGCTGGGCCACAGTGGTGCACACCTTTAATCCCAGCACTCAGAAGGCAGAGTCAGTCAGGCAGATCTCTGTGAGTTCAAGGCCAATCTGGTCTACAGAGCAAGATCCAGGACAGGAACCGAAACTACACAGAGAAACCCTGTCTTAAAACAACAACAACAAGAAAAAAAAAAACCCTCTATCTACAATCTATATATTCAGATGTTCTCTTGATTCCTTTAATGCTATAGATGTTAAATTTTTACCTGTTTCATTGTTTTGTTAAATTGAAATTTGTTCCCTACATGTACATAAATTGTGACATTCTTTTTTATTTTTGAGATTATAATATAAATATAATATTTTCCCTTTTCTTTTTTTCCTTCAGCAGTCTCCTGTATAGTCCTCCCCACTCTCCTTCTGATGGGTGATGTCATTTTGTATGCTATGAATATGTGTTGCTCTGATTGGTTGATAAATGAAATGCTGATTAGTCAGTAGCCAGGCAGGAAGTATAGGCTAGATAGGCAGACAAGGAGAATTCTGGAGTTGCCAGCCAGACACAGAGGAAGCAAGATGACAAGGTAGAACTGAAAAAAGGTACCAAGCCATGTGGCTAAATATAAATAAGAATTATGGGTTTCATTTAAGTGTAAGAGCTAGTCAGTAATAAGCCTGAGCTAATGGCCATACAGTTCATAAATAATACAAGCCTCTGTGTGTTTACTTGGGTCCAAATGGCTGTGGGACTGGTGAGTGAGAGAGATTTCTCCTGACTGGGCCAGGTGGGACATAGGAAAATTTCCAATGACATCCCTCAAATTCATGACCTCTTTTTTCACTAACTGTTATTGAATACATATATATATATATATATATATATATATATATATATGAATATCTATATTCCTCAATATAAGTAGTTCATTCTGTATAATGTTAAGTGGATGTATGTTTTCAGATCTACCATTTAGTGTTGCACTAAATTGACATGCCAGTCTTAGAGAAAGACCACCTCTCCCACTCCAAGCTTAATCAGCCATGCATTTCTATTGTTGAATGCCAATAATCATGAAAATAATGTTAAAATTAACAAATCATTGTGTCCTTCAATTGGTGAGACAGTGTTAGCCATTTATGAATTATTGTACATTCCTGTGTGTTTCTTATCATGTCACTCCATGGGGAATGGAGGAATAACTTGAAGTATAATTAAGTTTCTCTGTAGTTAATAAAATATCTATTCTTTTACAAAAAGACACAATGATTCCAAATACAACATACAATAAAACCATGGAGGAAATTATATTGTTAATAAGATTATATCTCATGTCATCTCCTGTTTCTGGCTTGTTTTTTATTTTCAAGAAATAACTTTCAGTTTTACATTATCTGAAAATTGTCATATAATATACAACTATTTCTTTTTTTCATTCTTCCCCCAGTTCTCATCACAGTTTCCCCTCCCTTCCCTCCCCTCAGTTTCTGCCCCTCTTCCACCTCCTCTCTCCTCCAAATCTACATGCCCCTTTTTCTCCCTTAGAAAAAAATCAGGCCTCCCAGGGACATCAACCAACCTCTACACAGCAAGACACAATAATAAGACCAGTTACATACCTCCATATGAAGGCTGGATGAGGCAACACAGTAGGAGGTAAAATATACCACAAGTAAGCAAGAGTCAGAGACACCCCCCCACACACACCTTACTCTCTGTTAGGAATTCCACAAGAACACCAAGCTACTCAGCCATAACATATATGCAGAGGACCTGTGTCAGATCCCATAGGCTACCTGATCTCTGTGAGCCCCCATGAGTCACAGTCAATTGATTCTATAGGATCTTTCCTGTGGTTCCTCTGATCCTTCCTCCACCTCCTCTGCAGGACTTCCCAACCTCTGCTTAATGTTCAGCGGTAGGACACCGCATTTGCTCTCATCAGTTGCTGGATAAAGTCTCTCTGGTCTCTTGATGAAGATTCTGCTGGGCACCAGTCCTGGAACACTTCAGGCAGAACAAACTGTATGTGGAAGATTTTGTGGCTGGGTTGATGTCCCAGTCCCTCCCTTGAGGTTGTGACTGGTTACACAAGATGACTCATTCAACCCCAGCGTCCCTCATTACTAGGAGTCTTTGCTAGGTTTACTCACTTAGATTGCATGGAATTTCCATTGCACCAGGTCTCCACTTTGTCCCCCAAATACCCCCCAGTTCCAATCATTTCTCCAAGTATGTCTCCCTCCCTTCCCTCACACCTGATACCTCCTATTTGCAGGCCCACTTGCCCCAGAACACCCATGAAATCTATTCTATTTCTCCTTTCCTGGGAGATTCTTGTGTTCCCTACATGAGTCCTCCTCGTTACTTAGTCTCATTAGGTCTATGAACCATAGCATGATTATCTTTTACATTATAGCTAAAATTTACTTATGAGTGAGTACATACCGTGTTTTTCTTTCTGGGTCTGAGTTACTTCATTTGGGGTGATTTTTTTTCCTGGTGCCATTCATTTGTCTGCAAATTTCATGATGTCATTGTTTTTAACAGCTAAGTAACATCCCATTGTGTAAATGAACCACATTTTTTTAAAATTCATTCTTCTGTTGAGGTTATTTCCAGTTTTTGGCTTTTATGAATAAAGTTTCTATGGAAATAGTTGAGCAAGTGTGCTTGTGATAAGATGGAGTGACCTTTGAATATATACCAAGGAGTGGCATAGATGAGTCTTGAAGTAGATAAATTCCCAATTTTCTTAGAATCTGCCATCTTGATTTCCAAAGCAGCTGTACATTTGGATGTTGAGT
This sequence comes from Peromyscus eremicus, assembly GCF_949786415.1. NCBI lineage: Eukaryota > Metazoa > Chordata > Mammalia > Rodentia > Cricetidae > Peromyscus > Peromyscus eremicus. The sequence goes on from NC_081425.1 coordinate 16,267,761, forward strand.
ATTTCTTTGTTTCTTGGCTGTTTGAGATTCCTCTATAGAGAATTCTCCATATAGTTCTATACCCCATTTTTAATTGAATTATTTAATTTGCTGGTGTCTAAATTCTTGACTTCTTTAAATAATTTTTTTATGTTAATCCTGTGTCAGACGTAGAATAGATGAAATCATTTTCCTTTCTGTGGGCTGCCAATGAGTTCAAGGATATTTCCAACACTCTTCTGTTTAGGGATGTTTAAGTGTACAAAAAAAAATCTATCAATATAATTCATCATATATATAAAATGAAAGAAAAAATACATGATCATATCATTAGATGCTGAAAAAGTCTTTAACAAAATCCAACACTCTTTTCATGTTAAAAGTCTTGGAGATATCAGTGATATGAGGGACATACCTAAACATAGCACAGGAAATTTATAGCAAGTCTATAGCCAACATCAAATTAGAGAGAAACTCAAAACAATTCCATTAAAATCAGGAATAAGACAAGTCTACCCACTCTCTATTATAGTAATCAAAGTTCTAGCTAGAGTAATAAGACCACTGAAGAAAAGGGGATACAAATTGGAAAGGAAGAAGTCAAAATATAGCTATTTGCAGATGATTTGATAGTATATATAAGTGTCTAAAAATTTTATAGCTGATAAACACCTTCCTACATACAAATGACAGATGTAGTGGATATCTGCTCTACTTATGGCCTTGAACTACAGCCCCTAGAGATGTAGCAGGTAACTGTTCTACCTATAACCTTGAAGTACCAGTCAATGGGGTGTGGCCTCAGGGCTACCCTAAAGACCAGAGAGGCACATAGAGTGCTCTCTTCGGGCTTGGATAGTGTGGACTGAATCAGGTAGCAGAACAGCATGGGACAGTACCTCAGTCTTCCAGGACTCTGTGACGACTCTCCTATTCTGTTTAGTGAGTTTTCTTTCTTAATAAATTCCTTTTATCCATTAAGCAGACTCCCGTAAATTTCTCATTATAGATAGATGGGCTGAGAGAGAAATTATGGAAGCATCTGTCTTCACAATAGCCACAAATAAAAAACAATCTTGAGACAACTCTAACCAAACAAGTAAAACACCTGTATAATGAAAACTTCTAGTGTTTAGAGAAAGAAGTTGAAAAATCTCAGAAGATAGAAAGATCATCTATGCTTATGGATTGGTAGGATTAACATAGTAAAAATTACCATCCTACCAAGAGCAATAGAGATTCAATTCAATTCCCTTCAAAATCCCAATACAATTATTTGCAAAACTTGAAAGAACAATATTCAACTTCATATGGAAAATAAAATAAACAAGCAAAGAACCAGGACAGCTAAAACAATCTTACACAAGAAAAAACATCCAGAGGTATTACTATCCCTGATTTTAAGCTGTATTATGAAGCTGTAATAATAAAAACTGCATGGTATTGACATAAAAACACACAGGTTGATTAATGGAATCAAATCAGAGACACAGACATAAATCCACACACTTTTGGATACACCTGATTTTTTATTTAAAAAAAAAAAAAACTCAGAAATATACAATGGAAAAATCAAAGCATCTTCAACAAATGGTTCTGATTTAACTGGATGTCAGTGTGTAAAAAGAATGTAAATAGATCTATATCTATCACCATATACAAAGGTCAAGTTCATGTGGATCAAAGACCTTGATATAAAACCAGATACACAACTATTTATTTCTTGAGCTAAAGATTTGGATGATACATTTCCCTTCAAACCTAAAATATATAAGGCTATATTTTTTCCAATTTTTTCCTTTGGTAAATAGATTGTATTATTAAAAGAATCATCACATTGTACATCTGATTATTTTCTATTATTATTTTTCATCAAAAACAAAATGTAAAATTAACATTTTATCGAATACTTACTTTTTTGCTCTTTTTATATTTTGAAAAAGAAATGTCTTCTGTGCTGTTTCTGAGACTATTGTTTAGAATATATATGCATATACCTATATACATATGTTTGTAATAACAATTAATATAAAACGGCCATGAATTTGAGAGCTAAGAGGAGGGATATTGGAGAGTTTAGAGCAAGAAAAATAAAGTGTTGCATTTGTGTTAAAATCTCAAATATAAAAGAAAAATATGTTGCTTATAAATTTAAAAAACTGGTGGGTGTCAAAAATCTCTAAAGGAAAATAGTTTTATAGTAGGAACTTTCTTTTTCCAGTCTGCTAATACATGAATACATGATATCTTTTCAAGTTGTGTATTAGGATTCACTGAGCATAAGATTTTTATTTAAAGATGAAGCATATGGTGCATGCAGAAGGAGAAACAGAATGCAGGCGAGTATGGGGCTCTGAACAGCAACTCCTGTGCCAGATCCCCAGGGCTTCTATTTGTACATGGCTGTGCTCTATCACTGGATTTAACTACTGTACTCAGTTGGACTATGAGAAATCCTAGCTGCTTGTGAACTCAAAGCCAAATTGTACAGAATGGCTTTTAACATTCCTATAGACTTATATAATTCAAATTGGATGAAAAAGTTTAGCCAATTGAAGACCATTAACCTAAAATTAATAATGAAAATAAAACCTGAAAACTACATTGTCCTTTGCCTGGTCAAATTAGCACAAGGATAGCAAATCTACCGGGGACTTGTAACCTGTGTTTATATTTCAATTGTTCCTCATTAATTATTGAACTTGATGCACAATTTATTTTATGAAAGCTTAAATTAGCTTTAACTCTTTGATTTCCAGCATCAGTATTGTCATTTTTGTTTTCAGATCATTTGAATTAATCTGACAAAATATGTAGTATTTCTCCAAATTGAAGTTATACTTTTGTTTAAGTGGATGCTCATCCACCAAATTTATTCTCCTTTTTTGTCAATAGCCAAGATCGTTGTTCAGTATCACCCATCCATTCTAAGATTGTCTTGTTGCATATTTAATTTATGGTGGTGTTAGTCTGACTTTTCTAGGCTATGATAGATACCTAGGAAGAACTATTTAAAAGAAGAAGGATAAAATTTGGCTGCACTTTAGAGGCTTCATCCCTTCATGGTAGATATGATATAGAAGTATGAAATAGTTCAGCTTATACTGTATAAAACTCAAAGTAGAAAATAGAGAGAAGTCTGAGAAATTAGAGCTTCAGAGACTATTACCACCAATGGCACTGAACTGTTGCTGGAGAATTTCTCTCCAGCTCCCGCCACCAAGTCCCGCCAGTCCCAGAGCCTATTTATAAAATAAACACATAGACTCTTACATTATTTAAACTGCTAGGCCACTAGCTCAGGCCTGTTATTGTCTAGCTCTTACTCTTATATTTAGCCCATTTCTATTAATCTTTACTTTGCCACATGGCTCATGGCTTATTGGTACCTTACATCTTCCTTGTCCTCATGGCGGCTGGCAGTGTCTCTCCCTCAGCCTTCCACTTCCCAGAATTCTTTTCCTTGTCCCGCCTATACTTCCTGCCTAGCCAATGGCCAATCAATGATTTATTTACTGACCAATCAGCAACACACTTGACATACAGACCATCCCACAGCACTTCCCCTTTTCTTTTCTTAAAAAGGAAGGTTTTAACTTTAACATAGTAAAATTACATGTAACAAAACAATTATCAAGCAAGAATTATAGTTACAATATTAAAGAAGAGATCCTATCTATCTTCTATTTGTAAGTTTAAGGTTTTATATCTAACTTATCTTTTATTATAATTAAGGAAAATTGTAAGTATCTAGTCTTTAACCACATCAAAGACCTCAGAAGGCTATAACATTGCCTGAGAAATGGGAGAAGGATGCAAGCAATTTTTGGGAGTCTTGCAGGGTAGACAGAGACAGCTGAGCCTGGACAGTCATGCAAAGTTTTCTTGTAAAGTTGGGGCATCTGTCTTCAGCCCACAGGCCTAGAGTCTCTTATTCACTTTTTTTTGTGTCTTGTAGAATGTCTGGCAGTTTTCTCTGCAAAGCAGGAACCTGAAGGACCATTTTGTCAAGCAAAGTTCAGTGGTCACCTTTTTATGGGTCCTGCATGTCCAGTTGATCAAGCAGTCCAGGCAAGAACAGTTTCTTGCCCAAATGGCTATTTTTGTCAAGGTGAAGATAAACTCCGTATGGAGTGTCTTCAATGCCCATCCTCCTCTCTGAAGTAAATCGGTGCTGTCAGGAGCAGACATGTCTCATTGTCCAAAAAGTCTAAACTTTTAAAACATTTTAAATGCCATATTCTGTAGGTCTTTGAAGTGTTTGAAGACTACCTATCTATCTGAAATATATCTATGTATACCTAGAAGACTTAACTAACATGGCTACAAATATTATCATAGATGACTAACTATTAATCTATTTTTTAATTATCCATTACAATTTTAAATGAGTTACATAAACATAATACCTCAAACAAGAATAGAAATATATATACAGTATAACAAAATTAAGTTTAAACTTGTATCAATAAACTAAAATCTATAGCGATGTAAAACATTTTAAACAAGTTGTTACTCTTTAAAAGTAGGTTCATTAATCTACCCTTTCATCCTATCATATCTAAACTATCCCCTTTTTTTCTTTAGAAAGAGATTGTATTTATAATCAACCTGCTTTAAATAAAAATATTGGTTTTTGTCTGTCCCACACCAGAGGGCTCTTCTGATTTGGGACATAAGAATCTCTTAACCATTTTTTTTTTTTGAGCAATATGTCTGGGTTTAGAGGGGGAGTGAGCCAATTTCATCTCTAAAGCCAGCTTGGTATATTTGGGAATTTGGGCGTAGCTTCTCTTACTATTTCCTGCTGGAGGGGGGCGCTGTATCTTTTGGAGACAGAAAGAAAATTTTAGGATCATGGAGTAGTCCGTGAGGCTGTATATCTGAGCCAGTTGACTTGAAACCATTCTGGATGTTGAATCATCTGGGCCATGGTGTCATTGGAGACCTTTCAGGGGGTCTTGGCTGGTCAAACCTGATGTATCTTAATCTGGAACAAATCCATAGTCTCTGGCTTTTTGTGGAAACAAGAGCAGAGACTCTTTTCCAAAGCAACATATCCTTATATCCAAATTTTGAAGTCAAGGTACCTTTAAAATATACATTTTGGCATAACTCAACAGCTTTTACAATCAAATGTTTTTCTGCAGTTACGAATATCAAAGAGAACATAATCCGGATCATGGAGTAGTCCATGAGGCTGTATATCTGAGCCAGTTGACTTGAAACCATTCTGGATGTTGAATCATCTGGGCCATGGTGTCATTGGAGACCTTTCAGGGGGTCTTGGCTGGTCAAACCTGATGTATCTTAATCTGGAACAAATCCATAGTCTCTGGCTTTTTGTGGAAACAAGAGCAGAGACTCTTTTCCAAAGCAACATATCCTTATATCCAAATTTTGAAGTCAAGGTACCTTTAAAATATACATTTTGGCATAACTCAACAGCTTTTACAATCAAATGTTTTTCTGCAGTTACGAATATCAAAGAGAACATAATCCAGATTCTTTGTGTGGTAGCCATCTTTACGTGGCTTATTTTTTTATATTAGCGTGAGCCTATTGCTTTAAACTGCAGCCTTCTAAGCCTGAAATGGGGCAGTGGCTGCTGGCTCCGCCCACTTCAGCTTCCCAACATGGCGGTGGTCCGCTTTCTGCCAGCTCTGGGAGCCGTAACTCTCATAAATAGTGGGTCTACACTTTTACCAAAGTAGCGTGTAGCCCAGAAACCTCTTTTTTTGTTTTGTACTAGCAAAGGCTAAATCCATCATACAGTTTAATGTGCTACTTGCAGAGGCCTCATTCCTACCATATTGCAGGTCGAGAGTGCACATTAGGAACCTGCCAGTAGCTCAAACCGGCAGCTGCCGCTTATTTGAGAGAGACAATTAGGAAGCTGTTTTTAGGTCCGTTTTAGAATCTTTTTTCTAAGTTTTTAGGTGGAAACTCTTGCCACCACGTTGGACACCATTTGTTGCTGGAGAATTTCTCTCCAGCTCCCGCCACCAAGTCCCGCCAGTCCCAGAGCCTATTTATAAAATAAACACATAGACTCTTACATTATTTAAACTGCTAGGCCACTAGCTCAGGCCTGTTATTGTCTAGCTCTTACTCTTTTTTTTTTTTTTTTTGGTTTTTCGAGACAGGGTTTCTCTGTGTAGCTTTGTGCCTTTCCTGGAACTCACTTGGTAGCCCAGGCTGGCCTCGAACTCACAGAGATCCGCCTGGCTCTGCCTCCCGAGTGCTGGGATTAAAGGCGTGCGCCACCACCGCCCGGCTAGCTCTTACTCTTATATTTAGCCCATTTCTATTAATCTTTGCTTTGCCACATGGCTCATGGCTTATTGGTACCTTACATCTTCCTTGTCCTCATGGCGGCTGGCAGTGTCTCTCCCTCAGCCTTCCACTTCCCAGAATTCTTTTCCTTGTCCCGCCTATACTTCCTGCCTAGCCAATGGCCAATCAATGATTTATTTACTGACCAATCAGCAACACACTTGACATACAGACCATCCCACAGCACTGAACTCTCATGTTCTCATCACCTCATAACAGGGTGTCAAAATATCCACCATTTTGTGAATTAACTCTGACTATAACAAAACCCTCAGTGTTCATTTAGTCTTCAAAGGTCCATGGTGCTCCAGTAAATGCCAGACATTTGAGTTCATGAGAGACACTTCATGTGTGAACCACGACTTTAAGTCCCAGATGGATTTTCTTCTGTGAGATTTTCTTAGGAGATGTGAACAAATATGTGTTCACTGCAGATGTGGTTCCAGCGACAGTAAAGACACAATACCACTCATGCCAATCTTTTTTTTTTCACTCATGCCAATCTTGATAATGAAAGTAGTTTAATGAAGTTACCTATAAGACCAAAGTGGAAGGTGGTGCCAAGAGTGTACATAACTCAGCGGCAGTCTCCTTTACTGAGAAACCACTCTATCATGGGTAACAATTCATTAAGTTTCACTATTGAAGCTCCTACTCAAGATGGGTGGAAGTGTCTCTGGTGAGCCTCCTCCCTTTTAACAACTGTTCATTGCTTCTATATAAAACCTCAATAGAAGCCTGCTTGTTTCTGAGTCCATTGTAGCTCATTATTTCTCTCAAGTCACCTTATTCCATCCTGCATGGAACACCTCTGTTTGAAAGTATTACACAACATATTGAGTCCTTCTCCAAGATTTCCCATAGTTTTAACAGGTCTATCATTGCTTAAAAGTTCAAATCCATGTCCTGCTATGGTAATGAATGGCTTTAGTCCCAGCACTTGGGAGGAAGAGTCAAGAAGATCTCTGTGAGTTTGAGGACAGTCTGTTTGACAAAGAGACTTTCAGGATAATCAAGGCTACACAGAGAAAGCTTATCTTGAAAAACCAAAAAAAAAAAAAAGAAATTCAAATTATCAAATGAGAGTCAAAAGAAATTCTTTTTTTAAAATTTTTTCTTTAAGAAATTTCCTACTCACTCCACAAGCGCCCACAGATCCCCCCTCTTCCCTCCTCCCACCGCCCAGCCCTCTCTCCCAAGCCACCCTGCATCCCCCAAATCAAAGTCTCCCATGGGGAGTCAGCAGAGCCCAGCACACTGAGCCGAGGCAGGTCCAAGCCCCTTCCCACTACACCAAGGCTGTGCAAGGCATCATACCACAGGCACCAGATTCCCAGAAGGCTGCCCATGCACCAGGGACAGATCCCAATCCCCCTGCCTGGGTGCCCCCCAAACAGTTCGAGCCATACAACCATCTTCCGTATTCAGAGGGCCTCACCCAGTCCTGGGGGCTCCACAGCCACCAGTACACACAGTTCATGGGCTTCCACTAGTGTGGCCAGTTGGATGGCCAGACTGTAACCCACAGCTCCAGAGAGGTTAGCTAACAAGGAAAGACCCTAGGAGGCACACATTGATGACTCTGTGAAGAAGTGGATGAGATCTACATGAGCAGAGTGGGTGTGGGGGGGTGGCAGAGGGTGAGGAGTGGGGGATGAGAACATAGGGAAATGGGAGGGTCCAGCTGGAACAGGGACAGAGTGGGAAGGCAGGGAGGGAGATAGGGAGATACCATGAAAGATGAGGACATCATGGGAATAGGAAGAGGCAGGATGCTGGGGAGGCCCTCAGGAATCCACAAGGATGACCCCACCTTTGGTCTGCTGGCAGTGGTCCAGGGGGTGCCTAGACTGGTCTACTCTGGTGACTGGTCTAGCAAATAACCTAGCTGTCATCATAGAGCCTTTGTCCAGTGACTGATGGAGGCAGATGCAGAGATCCACAGCCAGCCACCAGGCTGAACTCTGGGAATCCAACTGATGAGAGAGAGGAGGGATTCTGCAGGCCGGGGACATTGAGATCATGATGGGAGGATATACAGAGATGACTGGCCACAGTAGTGAGAGTTAAAAGAAATTCTGTCTTTGAGTCCAATATAGTGCTGTAATTGCTAGATAGCAATAAGCCTGAACCGTAGACCAAACAGTTTGTAATTAATGTAAGCTTCTGCATGTTTACTTGGGAATAAGTGGCTGCAGGACACAGAAAAACTTCTGCTTATATTTGGCACCCAAAAAGTTAGATTATTGAATTTACTTTAATCCAAAAAACAAAAATTAATCTTACCTATTTTACATTAGTATGGATTTTGGTTTATTGATACAAATTTAATATTAATTTTGTTATACTGTATATATATTTCTATTCTTGTTTAAAGTATTATGTTTATGCAACTCATTTAAAATTGCAATATATGATTAAGAAATACAGATTAAAGGTCATCTATGATAATCAAACTTAGTCATATAAGTTAAGTTTTTAGGTATACAAAGATATATTTTAATTAGGTATATAATCTTCAAACACTTCAAAGACCTACAGACTATGGCATTAAAATGCTTCAAGAATTAGACTTTTCTGGGCAATGAGACATGTCTGCTCCTGGTAGCACCAATAACTTCAAAGAGGATAGTGAGCATCGAAGAAGAAACTCATTATGGAGTTTGTTTTCTTTGTAGCAAAATTTAGCCACTGGGCAAAAAGTGCCCTTGCCTTGACTGCTTGACAGTATGCTGTATAAACTGGACATGCAGGACCCATAGGAGGGTGACCATTGAACTTTGACAAAACAAGGTGATATGGCCCGTCAGGCTCCTGCTTCACAGAAGAGACTGCTAGACATTCTGCAGGACACAGGGAGAAACTGATGAACTTTGCCATAATGGGTGGAACAGCCCTTCAAATTCCCTGCTTCACTGAAAGATATGCCAGAGATTCTAGCTCTGTAGGTGGAAGATGGACGCCCCAGTGTTACAGAGGAATTTTGGGTGAAAGTCCAGGCAGCCAGATGTCTCTGTCATTTCTAGAATTTTAGAAGTTGTTTGCAATGCACTTCCTGTTTACTCAGATAATATTATATCCTTCTGGGGTCTTTAATGGAGTTTAAGACTAGGTAGTTACAGTTTTCCTTAGTTATGATAAAAGGTAAATTAGATGTAAAACTTTAGGCTCACAAAAATAAGATAGATGATACAGTATTTTCTTTCATTTTGCTAAATACAAATAGATTAGATATTGTAACTGTAATACTTGCTGGATAACTATTTTGTAATATATATTTTTACTATATTGAAGTTAAAACATTCCGTTTTTAAAAGACAGAAAAGGGAAAGTGCCATGACATGTCTTTCTGTACACTCTTATGTGTTACTCGATATATGTTGCCCTTATTTTTATTCATTTAATTAATTAATTAATTAATTAATTTATTTATTTATTTATTTATTTGATTTTTCGAGACAGGATTTCTCTGTGTAGCTTTGTGCCTTTCCTGGATCTTGCTCTGTAGACCAGGCTGGCCTCAAACTCACAAAGACCTGCCTTCCTCTACCTCCCAAGTACTGGGATTAAAGGCGTGCACCACCACCGCCCGGCTATATGTTGCTCTTATTGGTTGATAAACAATCTGTTTGGCCAATGAAGAGGCAAAATAAGGTTAGGTGGTACATTCAAACTGGAGACAGAGAAGAAGAAAGGCAGAGTCAGGGGAGACTACAGCTCCCTGTCCAAGGAGCAAGAAGACGCTAGCAGATTGGTAATGCTACAGGCACATGGAAACACATAGATTAATAGAAATGAGTTGAATTGAGTTCTAAGAGCTAGTTAATAACAGGCCTTAGTCCCAGGCCAAACAGTTTGTAATTAATGTAAGCCTCAGTATGTTTACTTGGGACCAAGCAGCTGCAGGAAACAGGAAAACTTCTGCCTACACAGTGTGTTATAAATTATACTCCCAACCACAGTGATAGAGTAAATATTTCTGTTCCAAAATGAGGAAATAGTATAATTAAGGAGAAAGGATCGTATAAAATTAAGAACAAAACACATCCCAGCAATCATTAGACCTTATAACTCCATTTCTGTCTCCTTTGGACAGTTGATTGTGGTAGGAAGGCTTATAACAGTAGGCCAGTTCAAGAGCTTTTAGGGACTCCCACATTTCCTCCCTAGTTTATTCAATTCATTACAACTAATCTTAACTTTCTACAAATCATTATTGCATCAACAAAGTATACTCCTATTTACTACAACTTAACACACATATTATCTGGTCCATATCTAAATTAGTTCTTATTCTTAACTGAAATCTCATGTCCTTGACCTTCAACATCTTCATTTCTATTGATATTCCAGAAACCTGAACTCCTGAACTCCCATCACATCACCCATTGAGCTCTGCTGCTTGGAGTTTCTATGTTTTCTTGAACTTGTTTCTTCACAATTTCCAAGTTCTTTCCACAAACAAGTTCCAAAGCATTCTGAACCAGAAAGATAGGTGATTGCAGTAGTGTACAGAGTAACATAACCAATTTCCTGATTCTGAGCTTTTTTTAATAATGAGACAAAATACCTGAGAAAAAAGCAATCCGAAACAGAAAATCATTGCTTTGATTAATGATTCAATCTAAGAGAGATTGGCTCCATAACTCTAATCCTGAGGTCAGACAGAACATCATGGTGATAGAAGCAAATGCACATGGAGTTCATTTACTTAATGGCAACCAAGGTAATGACAAAGTAATAAGAACCTGAGACAACATACAACATTCCAGGACACGTTTCCATTTTTGTTTCTTCTATGTAAGTTTCAGCTCTTGGAATTTCTGTTGGGGAAATTCTTCACCCATGCAGGAACACACATGTATTTACATAATTTTAAAATAAAACAAATTTAAAAAAAGAAAAAAAAATTCAAGGTTGCATTCATTGTAGATATAATATTCTTGATCTTTCTATGAGGGTGTGGCTTATTCCAATGGCTCCTCCCATGTACTGTCCAATAAGCAAAAATAATCTAAATATAGATAGATTTGCAGAAGACATTATTAAAATAATGGGTCATATAACAGCCATATAATTCATTGACAACTTAAGGATGGAAACAAAAACGAAATGTGAATACATTAGAAAAGAGTCAAATTACTTGGTTGACTCTTACAAAGTATATATCATGTGTTCTGCAAAAAATATATTTCCTTACTATGACATTTGCCTCTGTAGATATGTGCATATTTATCATTATTTTTAAAAGCATTTTTCTGAGAATAAAATAAAAGTTTTGTGGGTTAGCCTTTGAGCAACTGAGTCCTGATGATAGGGTAGATAATTTTGACATTCTCTATTTGCTTCTGAAAGCAGCTCTGGTTTTCAAAAATTTCAATAATGCTTTTAGCATATCTATTTACATGGCTAAGTGCTTCTGAAATTGATTTGCATTTGCAAGGTGTCAGAAATTCCTGCACAAATAATAAGGAACAAATTAGAAAAGTGCATTAAACACCCTTACGTTCATTATCTTATCAATACTAAATAATAAACCTTATTTTTAACTACATAATTAGTAATAAAAGCGAAAAATTGTTCCAAAAGCAAAAATGAGTTTTAAAACAGGGTCATAAGAAAAAGATATAAGAGAAATAAAGTAGCAAATGTAGAGATACAAATAAAATAATAATATGCAGAATTATGTATAGTTTTGCAGACAAGTCAGTAAAAGCATATTAATTTTTAATGTTTAGAATATTTAATACATTAATTCACATTTCTGTCACCACTATTGAATCTGCAGTAATCAAAAATAGATTAAATTTAGCCTTTGTTTTTTAACAAGATTTTAACCTTAAAACAATTCTCAGTACATTTTTATTAAGATATTTGATTACCAAATGGTAATTTGTTTTGTGTTTATGATTGTAGTCTTTCTGTTCATTTATTTATGGGTGGTAGGGATGAATACTATCTTCTTTCCACTGAGCTTCTCCACTAGACCCTTTTTAATGCTGAGTTTGCTGATGCACTAGTAGAAATCATAAATTGTAATAGTTAATTTTATGTGTCAGCTAGGCATACCCACAATGACTATATATTTGGTTAAGCACTACTGTACATGTTCTTTGAAGGAACTTTTAGAATACATTAACACTTCAAAAATAAAAGTATATTTAAATTGCCGTTTATTTTGCTTGATAATATAAAAAAGAATACTTAAAATTTGTAAAAGAAAAGTGTTTTCCACTGCTCATCATAGTGAACTAATGAACACTCGTGATCACTGGAGGGAAGATGATCCACCTCACAGAGCCGCTATTTGATTTAAATCTGTTCTGTTGTGATGTGATTAATATAATATGTAAAAGATTATTTTTGCGCATTTGCTTTTTCACCACTGTAAAAATATCTAGTATGCTAAAAACTGTGACAAGTTTTATTTTGTTTCCTGGTTTTAGAGATCATTAGGCATGGTAGCATTGCCCCTACCCACTTAGCCATAATATTTTTCCACATTTCTAACATTGAGAAATATTTATGTCTTTTTACTGAACTTTCTTGGCTACAGATCTACCATTAAAATTTACAAGAACTCAAGTAACACATTTCATTTTACAAGACATTGTAGCTCAATATTACAGAGAGTACAAGATCCCTTTACCTCAAAAGCTCATGAACTTCGGGGAAGCTGACATTATAAAAATTAATTTTACACAAACTTTCCTAAATTTATATCTCAATAGCAAGATATGAGAGTGTCAGTAGTTCTTCATAGATGAGGACAAATTTAATCAATGGCTTGAAAATGAATAGTTGAGAAATACATGTGATCTTCAATAACATGAAATCTAGGAAGAACGGAACATGGGTATGCCGTGTCCCTTCAACAAAACAATTTCAGGCTCTCTTGAAATGAGTGAGTGTGGAGGCTGGAGGAAATGGAGCACCGATGTGGGGAAGACTGAGGCCTTTTGTCTTAGTTAAACATGTTTACTCTGTCACAAATCTCATAAGAAATTTTATGTTAAGTTTTAGTATAATTAAATTTGTACAATAGCTTGATCATGTAAGTTCTCCACAGTTGAAGCACATAAAAATAAGTAGTTTTCTGGTTGAATTAAGCTGTGTCTTAAAAATCTATATTCATTTCAGAAAAAAAGAACTGAGTAAAGTATTAAAAGACTGAATTCTTTTGAAGAATCCATAGAGATATTAGCAGTGACGTGGTGAGGATACCTTGATATTGATTTCACATGAACAGCTCACTTCATTCTCACTCTCAGAAATGTATGTTAATATTGCCACCAATTAATTGAAACATCTTTCCCTTGTCAGGCCTTTTGTACATGTCAAGGTTGAGAGATCTGAAAAGTAAGTGCTCATGCAAAAATATTTTCAAGAGTGAAAATATGGATGTAAACTTTACATTTTTATGTTCTCATTTGTTCAATAACAACCAAGATTTATTTTTAAGTTTAAAATAAAACCACCAAGAACATGAAATATGAAAACATAGTTTATATGAGAAAATTAACAATAAAAATCACTCATTAAAGAAGTTCTATTTGGGTAGATTATATTAAGTAGCAAGTATCAGTGTATGCCTCTTGTTCTCTTTATATAACCTGTAATTTCAAGAACTGTCTCTTTGCAATACTCACAACTGGGATTTCCACCAGAGAGAAAGACTAGTTCCTTCTTGTTTTAGGAACTCGTGTTCAACATTGAGATAGGACAATACACCCATAAACAAATGAAAATATTTCAGATAACTCACTGTCAGTGATATATAACAAAGCCAATGGGATACAATTTTAGTAGCAGTGATAATGTTCAGGAATGTTACAGTGAATAAACCAAAGGAAGAGGTTAGCTGAGAAAGAGAAACATTTGCTAAAGCTAACAGAGAAAGAGCTGTGCTTATTTAAGGGGTAAGAATGTGGTGAGGCAGCCCCCATTTAAATCAACTTCCATTCAAGCCAAATTATAGTCATTATGGTTTCATTTCTGAAGAGGATCAGACTAACAATGGAGCAAAATATTGGAGATTAGTGAACTCAAACATCTGTGGCTTGCAGACGTTGATGTGCTTCTCAGAGCATGAGTACACTGGTTTTCTCCAAAGTGTCTTTTTACCAATCACAAAGGCTGAAAGTTAGAGAAAGAAATCAGGTTCCTCAGAGGAGAAATCTTATAAGAACAATATCTAAGGAAATTATCAACATATTTTGTCAAGTATTTTCCATTATATGTGTACATATTTATGTAAATGAATGTATTTATAAAATACTCTAATTTATGCCTAAATAACATGCATATATTTATATATGACACATACAGTATATAATTTAGAACTACAGCTAGATCTGCCATTCATCGCCAAATATTAAATATCTTCACTGTATGACTCCAGCTGTGAGAATCACAGCAGCATTCATTGATGATATCAGGTACCTACTCTGCCATCTTGGAACCTTTGAACCAGGACACGCTCCTGTGACATCTTCCTCGTTTGATACTTCCAGGATTCTTTGCCTATATGACTCCATTTTGCATTAAAATTTCTGTTAGAATATATTTTATCACCTTTTCTGTATTCTATTTTTTTCTTAGCCAGTGAGAAATATATAATTATTCTTGACAGTTTACAATATGACAGGGTTTAGATATGTCAGTTTTTGAAATATTTCCATATTCAGATGTTACTACATTTTTAAAAGATTTCTGAAGTAGAATACAAAAATATTTTTAACTAGAAAACTGTAAATATAACTCCTAAGTAATTTATTTATTTATGTGCGTGTGTATATGGTGTATTTATAGGTACAGTTTGTAACATATATATGCACATGTAAGTGCAGATGCCTATGTGTGAGTAAGGGTCAGAGAAAGTCATAGGTACCCTCCTCTGTAATTTTACTCCTTATTTTTTGAGTCAGAACTGGAGACTCTGCCTCTCAAACTCATATTTCTTGTTGTTGCTGTTGTTTTGTGCTATCTCTGTTATTTCCAGAAGTTTGGAATTTGCTTGCAATGCAATTCCTGTTTGCTTAGGTAATATTATGGCCTTCTGGTGTCTTTGATGGAGTTGAAGATTAGATAGTTATAGTTTTAGCATTCCTTGGGATGGAACTGGAAAAAACAAATCATCCTGAGTGAGGTAACTCAGGCCCAGAAACAGAAACATATACTCACTTAGAAAGGAAATATTAGCTGTAAAGGAAAAGATAACCATGCTACAATCCACAGACCCAAAGAAGCTAAGTAACAAGGAGGGTAGCGGGGGACACTTGGATCACCCTGGGAACGAGAAATACAATAGATTTTGAGGGTGGAATAGGAGTGGGCTGGGAACAAGAGGGATCAGGTGTATGGGGGGGGGGGGAGAAACTACTGGTTTAGGGAACATTTTGAGGCAAGGTGGAAATCTAGTGCAATGCTAACTCCGTGGAATCTACACGAGTAAGCTTAGCAAAGACTCCTGTAATTGGGGGGGGCAGGAAGCCTGAACCGGCCATCTTCTGTAACCAGACAAGGCCTCAAGTGGAGGGATTCGGATACCAAGCCAACCACAAGACCTTTGACCTGCAGCTTGTCCTGTTTGCAGAGTGTTCTGGGACCAGAGCCTAGCACAGGTATTACCACAGAGACCAGAAACTTTTCATCCAGCAACTGACAGGAGCAGATGCAGAGTCCCATAGCTAAACATTAGGCAGAGCTCGGGGAATCCTGCAGAGAAGGAGGAAGGATTGGAGGAACCAGAAGGGTCAAGGGTACCAAGAGAAGACGGCCCACAGAATCAACTGACTGAGACTTATGGGGGCTCAAAGAGATCAGGGAGCCTATAGGGGTCTGACCTAGGTCCTCTGCATATATGTTATGGTTGAGTAGCTTGGTGTTCATGTATGATTCCTAACAGTGGGAGTAGGAGCTGACTAACTCTTTGGCCTGTTTTTGTGACCCTTTTCCTACTACAAGGTTGCCTAGTCCAGCTTTGATGTGATGGTATGTGCCTGGTCTTATTGTAGCTTGTTAGGCTATGTTTGATTGATGTCCCTGGGAGGCCTGCTTTCCTCTGAGGGAAGGCAGTGGGGTGGGTGGATCTAAGGGAGAGAAGAAGGGGAAGGGGACTTGGGGAGGGGAGGCAGAGGAAACTGTAGTCGTGATGTAATAATATATGAGAGAATAATAGTAGTAATAAAAGAAACTAAAAAAATAACAAAAAAGATAGTTATAGTTTTCTTTGTTAACAATTTCAGAAAAGATACTCATTAAAGAGGTGTAAAGTATATAAGTTTGAAATACATCAAAAGATAGTTTTTAGTTGGTAATACAAGTTAGGATAGAAAGTGAATTAGGTACATTTTGGACTCACCAAAGTAAGATAGAATATTTTTGCTGAATTTGTCAAATGCAAATGGACTAGACATTGTTGACATATTTAAAACCTGCATATATTTTGTATAGTTATTGTACTTATTGTACATAGTTTTTATATACTAGTTATTTTTTTTTATTTTTGACAAAAAAAGGAGAAATGTGGTGATATTTTATTTGTGCACCCCAATAAAGTTACCTGGGGATCAGAGGAAAACGCCAGACACTATATTAAACAGTGGTAGCACATGCCCTTAATCCTAGCATTTGAGAGGCAATGATCCATCTGGATCTCTGTGAGTTCAAGGCCACACGGGGACAGAGCCAGGCTTGGTAGCACATGCCTTTAATCCTAGTGCTAGTTACCATAGAGGTCTGGAGGTCTATACAGACAGACAGGAAGTGATGGAGCTAGGTAGAAAGAGGAAGTAAGATGACAGGACACAGAAAGACATATAGGGGTGAGTGTACAGGAAGTTGCTCTCTTTGGAGGCTAAGGAGTTGGTTAGTTGAGGTTGGCTGTGGCTTGTTCTATTCCTTTAATCTCTCAGTTTTCTCCCCAATATCTGGCTCCAAGTTTTTTATTAACAAGACAGTTTAGCAATTCATCTTACAGTGTGGTTTCTGACATTCCTATTAGACAAATCTCATCACAAAGTCCCCGATTCTCTGGCTATTACAGTCTTTCTGCCCCATCTTTTGCAATGCTCACTAGGCCTTAGTGGTGGGATGTTTTTGCAGATGTGTCCATTAATTATATATGATGTTTATAGATTCGAGTGTTTTGGATGATGATGTAGTTATAGTTTTACAGTTACATTTAAAGGCTATGACTCTACTGGTAAGAATTTTGATATAACTGTTTTTAGTAGTTAAACTATTAATATGTAATTTTGGTTTCTCACAAATTTTAAAACTCAATTTGCTTAGAAATTTAGATTAATACATGTAATCAAAAAAGAACCTCATAACTCAGTCTACTAGCTTTTTAACCAAAGAAACTCTTAGCAATCATATTTTACATTTGTTTTAGCATCCATTTACATATACATGTATATACATTACAATTTATATAACATATATGTACATATAATTAAAGAAATAGAGGACACCAATTTGAAAGGCAGCAAGAGGGATTACATGGGAGGCTTTGGAGGAAGGAAAGGGAGGGGTAACAATGTGATTGTATTCTATTACTGTATTCTCAAAAAATAAAATGAAGATTTTAAAGAAGAATAATTAACAGAGTGATAGGTCACCCCAAATCTTCCTATAGCCCCCACATGTGCACACACAAGGTCTGCATATCTACACAAATATACTCTACATTCACATAAACATACACACTCATAAACACAAGAAAAATATTTCCCCAAATCAATTACGTACAAACACATAGTAGAAAAATATCATATGACAGTCATTTATTCACCTTAATGTTTCATTCTAATAACTTACAAAAGTATAAAACATTTAACTTACAATTCCATTCATGTGATGAATAACTTGAAAAGCCATATGATAAAAACTATTTGTAAAGAGTTTAATGAAGCCAAAAGCTCATTATAATATAAGAAATTATTAGAGCTCTTTTATTCAAATAAGTTTTATTCAGTTTGTAAAGTATGTTTCATACTTGGATAATAATTGTCTTTCATAATATAAACAGTTATTAATTCAGTTCAGCTGCCATTATGGAATTCTGTTTATAATACATGAGACAACTGAAGCTGCTCAGTTTCATATTCACATAATGAAACTCATTGTTGATGAAGGAACCTAAAACCTGCCAAGATAAATTTATTATAGGATCTGTCAGCTACTTTTAACACACACACTTTTATTTACTCTATTGTAGTGAGATACTTTCATGAACTTTAATTGCTAAGCTACTGCAGAAGCTCATTACCCCAGACTCTTTCTAAACAAGAATCTTAGTTTTATTAATTTACTCATTGATATTCTGTTTTTCATATTTATTTTATCTACACTGTGTATATTTATCTATTCACACATCAGCGTCTTATATATTAATATAACAATTTGTAAAACAAATTGTAAAGCTCATATGAAATGCTATTTTGTTATGTCAGGGACCCTGAAAGCCTCATGGCCTGCAGGAAAGTGATCTGAGCAAGGTGAGGCTAAAACCTCAGACTGTACCACCTTCGCAGGTACTGGCTCTAGACTTCCAGATTTTGACCTCCTGAATTATTCTTCATACACATACATTTAAGCACAACAAAACTTTGGGAAAAGGTTACCATGTGAAAATTATCTCAACAAAGGTATTTAATAAGCATAATGATAGAGTCTATTAATGGAGGTTGAAAGGTACATGAGACCTCTTCCATAAAGATGGGTTCTATTCAGGAAGGCTGACTCCACATAATAGCAAAAATATCACCAGGTTATCAAACAACATTCACCCCAGTCATTGACACATCAGTCCTTTTTGTTCCATTGAAGAAAACAGGCCCACATGTTTAACAAGCCTGGTTCCTTCAATGCTTTCTTTATGCTTTGCCTCCTACAGTTATTACTAAGATTCATCTGTTATTCACTTTTTACAAGGTGTTTGTTTCTGAGCACTACAAGCATTTTGAGTGATGCTGGCTGTCTCTGGGTACTATGTCATAATAGAATTTTATGCATTGAGGAATCTTAAAAAATAATGATGACAAAAGAAGAAAGATATCACCCTGTGAGATGTAATTTGTATTCATATATTTCAAGCCTTATATATCCAGAGCCATATCAGCATGTCAAGAGTGTTAAAGTAATGCCTCTGTGAACCCATTTATGTGGCTTCTAAGTTTAGATTAGGCAGAGCAGCATGGAGTGATGAAATTTTATGTCCACAGTCAATAAAGCTGTTAATATATTAACAAGTTTCCATTACCACTAAATGCTATGTAGGATCTCTTTGAATGTTTATTTTCAAAAATTGCTTTCTCTAAATGCTGCATCAGCAATAGGAATATTAACAAACAACTCTAGAAATGTTACCCTGGGGTGAAAATGTAGTATTGGATATTTACCAAGCAAAAAACTACCTGGATAAATGCATCCATTTAGCTCAAGTCTTTTTTTCTCCTGAATAACAATAACATTTTAATAAGATCTTTATTTCCAACTAGTGGATAGTAACAACATAGCACAAAAGACACTTCCTGATTAAATGTCTCTTTTGTATTAAAATAAAGCAAATAATCTTGGAGATGGTTTTTGCTATCTGTAGGTGAAATCAAGGTCTCCTTACTGTCCCTTCCAGAAACTTTTTTGGTGACAAAGATAATAAAGGCAGCAACACAGCCAATTTCATGACTGGAGACTTAATTAAAATGGCATATGAAAGTAAGTTTGAGCAGATTGCTCTCTTTTAGTTTGTTCCACTGATCAGCCCTTTTCTTTTTCTAATGTTAAATTATTTTATGCGTATGAGTATTTTTTGTTGTTGTTCTTTTGTTTTTTCGAGACATGGTTTCTCTGTGTAGCTTTGCACCTTTCCTGGAACTCACTCTGTAGCCCAGGCTGGCCTCGAACTCACAGAGATCTGTCTGCCTCTGCCTCCCGAGTGCTGGGATTAAAGGCGTGTGCCACCACCGCCCTGCTAATGTTAAATTATAAAGGGAAGTTTATGCCATAAATTACATGGAGAGACAAAAAAAAATAAACAAAAACAAAAAAAAAAAACCAAGCAAACAAAAAATCCAGCAAACTTCATAGACAACCATCTTTATAAGAAGTAAAACAGAGGTGCTAGGACAATTTGTATGGAAAAGCTCACCTGAAGTGGTTCATAGGATGAAAACTTTTTCCCCAGCTTGTGGAACCGGTCAAGAGATGTGAATGGAGTTTGGGGCTATGTCTTAATCAGTGAATTAATCCTTTCATGGATGCATTGACTGACTGCATTTATGTGTAAGGGTAAAAAGTAGGAAACAAAATATGGTGGGAGAAAATATGTCACTGAGGATACCTTCTGAAAAGGTATCATTAGTATGCCCAACTAGAAGCTTTATTCCTACTGACTAACATGCAGGAAGTAGAAAGATGCATTGCACACTACTAGAGGAATAAACTAATCATCAATAACACCACAAACCCTGATCCCCACAACAGAAATATCTTGTAAGATGTACCGGTTCATTAGTGACACAAATAGCATGGGACTAAACAATTCTTTATCGGATTTAGCCTAACTGCCTGAAATTAAACCTATACCAACACTGATAAACCGGGCAAGAGCCTGGGACTAGTTAGATCTTGTGCCCTAGCAGAAAACCTACTACTGTTATTCTGGTAAAGCAATAAAATGACCATTAATGGTACATTATTATACCCATAGATCAGTGCATTGCTCAACCCTAAACTCAATAGAGAAACTCCTTGTATGAGAATGGAATTAACATAGAGACTCATAACTGGGTAGTATGCAAAGACTGAAAGACTTTCACGCACTTGTTCTTCAATGGGATGACTTCATCCAGGGCTAAAGAGGAAGAACTATTATGAAACTAAGAAGTGATGGCTGACACCACATAAACTGTATCTTCTAGAAAAAAACAAGATTGATACACATAAACTCATAAAACTTAAAACAACTCACATAAGACCCCATTTAATTAAAAAAAATCTCAGCCAGAAAGGGGAAATAAAAAGAAATGCCACTCCTAATTAAGAAACTATTTTCAACTAATACCCACAAGGAAAAGGAAAATCAGCTTCCTCTACTGCAATATCACTTGCTATGGCAACAACATTACATGTAAGGTCCCATGACTATGAGCAGCTGACAAACACAAACCTGACCTTTTTATTCCTTTTCAGTGTTTTTTTTTTTTTTTAAATCTAGCTATGGTTTTGTTGTTACTTTTGATCTGTTTGTTTGTTTGTTTGGGGGAGAGAAGTCTATAGTTATTTTAGAAGGGGAAAGGATATGATCAAATTATATTATATGTAAAAATTAATCAAAAAGTTAAAAAAAACATACAATCAAATAAAACAAGATGTAACTTTATCTTTATCCCTTTTTACCTTTCCACACTGGGATTCCATGAAGCAAATAACTGCCATGCTGTTCTTTCCACAATAACCTGCCTTTCTGTAATCCCAAAACCTCAGAACCAGTAGGTTATGTACTAACTCAGTTGGTTACTCATCTTCAATTACCAGATCAAAAAAATGTTTTAGAATACAACCATTACTTATTCGTGTATCTTGTCACAATATTATGTTTGATCATAGAGTTCTCTATTAAAATCTATTGCTCAAGGACAATTAGCATTGCATTTTATATCTTATAAATTTATTATATATTTTAAAATGTGTCCATGTCTTAAAACAATAGATTCTAATGATTTTATAAAAATAACTTTATATGTTCGTAAATGGTATGTTCTTAATTATAACAATCATTTCTGTTTATGTTGTGATATTATTTCATTTGACATTGTATATAAGAGTAAGATATTTTGAAATATGTATACAGTGTGTAATGACTCTTCCATCTAATCAACATGAGCAATTCCTCACATACTTATTTTTGAGTACATATTTTTAGTGTCAGTCCACTGTCATATTTATTTTGAACATAGTTTGTTATGTGATATGTTATCAAATATAGTGTGCACCACTCAAGATACTCATTGTGGTATAAAATAGATCTTTAAGTTTTTATTTTCTTTGACCCTTATTTCCTCATCATCTATGAACTGCAGTTATTAAAACCTACTTTCTGATCTATTGTCTCAACACAAAGGTTCTATATATGAATGACGTTAAGGTGATACTCTAGTGTCATATTAGGCTTATTTTGTTTAGCATATCTTCTGTGTTCTTCCAAGTTACAACATACAGTTTAACTATTTTTAAAAATTCAATGTTCAATTGTATGAACACAGAATAAAAACATATATTACGTTTACCTATTATATATTTATAAACTGCCAGAAGCTGACAAAAATAGAGGTGAAAAGACATCTCTTCAACAACCACTTCATTTTTAGTAAAGAAATTGCTGAACAATATGGTGTTTATATTCTTATTTATGCTTCTTAATCATTTCACCACAAATATATTTCAATAATGTCTCCATAGAGTCTTTTCTTCACTTTGACTTCTGAGTCCCAGTTTTGAATTGCCCATAGTCACTCATTCATTGCAAAAAAAAGATTATATTAAAAAGTGATTTTCAGATTAAATTGTAATCTCCATAAAACTCCAATATCATTTTTCACAGAAGGAAAAAATATTGAATTGAAAGGTAAGCAAAAAGCTGAATCCCCAGGGGAGTCCTTGCCCTGGAGGAGATGGGAATGGGAGGTCGGCTGGGGGGAGAGGGGGAGGAGGAGGGAGGACGGGAATCCGTGACTGATATATAAAATTAAATTAAATTATAAAATAAATAGATAAATTAATTAATTAAAAAGATAATTCCTAAGAACATGAAAATCTAAACAGAAAGCATAATGCTGGAGGTGCCACAATATGTGATCTGAATCAATTATGTTACAGACCTAGAGTAAAACATAAGCTGCATAATTAGGACACAAGAAAAGACACATACATATGACATATACTGTGTGTGTGTGTGTGTGTGTGTGTGTGTGTGTGTGTGTGTGTATGACAATTACTAGAGCAGAGGATAGAAATAAAACCACAGAGCTTTAAACACCTGCTTCTTGACAAAGGCATTGAAATTTACAGTGCTGAAAATAAAAACTTCTTCAATAAATAGTGTCTTAACAACTGGGTAAGGGCTTTATTATGAAATATAAAACTCTGGGGACTAGACAGAATCCTTGAAAGTTAACAGTGCTTGCTCATCAAACATGGAGATCATAATATGCATTATACCACCCACTTAAGATGCTAGGTATCCCACAAATACAGGCAGGATCCAAGGACTCTTACACCCTCTCCTGGCTTCTGAATGCACAAATACATGTGCCCATACACTTATGTGGAGACACTCACACATAAACATGTATAAATAAAATACAAATTTGAAAAAGTGTGAATATTTGAAACCACTAAAGGAAACATAAATAAAATACTTAAAGACACAGGCAATGTTCAAACATTCCTTTGATTTTTACGTGGAGGCTCACAAACATTATTCTCATGTCATAAGTCCTCTTGACTCTATTCTTTCCATTTCTGTCTATTTCTATCAGGGGTGCCTGTGTATCTTTAGTTTCATATCCATGAAAATATTATCAAATACAAACCCATGAACTGTTCTCTGTGTGTTTTTTCTTTCATTGTTACTTATTCAATGTCAACATTTAGGTCGTGAAGACATTTGACTGACTGATATAAAAAAAGACAATTCTTTTGTATTATATCAGGCAGAGTACAATGTCATCTTTTCCCATTATATTTTGAAAATATAGATTGTCATATATTTTTAAAAAATGAATATTACCTAAAATACAGTGCTTAAGCCTAAAACTATCTCTTCTTACATATTACATATCTTTAATATTTCAAGCAATTTTTTTTTTTGGTTTTTCGAGATAGGGTTTCACTGTGAAGCTTTGTGCCTGTTCTGGAACTCACTCTGTAGCCCAGGTGGGCCTCGAACTCACAGAGATCCACCTGCCTCTGCCTCCCGAGTGCTGGAATTAAAGGCATGTGCTACCACTGCCCTGCTCATTTCAAGTAATTTTTACATATTATAACAATCCAGTTAAAGTCTGGTTCATCTGTGTCTTATTCAATAAGCAATAAACACATCTGATTTGGATGAAGATGTAAGACTCTAAAACAATTATAACATTTGTTTGCTATGTGCTCTTTGTCTTGCTTTCCATTAAGTCTGTTTCATCATTAGAATTTACAATGTAATGTTTAAAATGACTTTATGATGCAATGTTTAAAATGACTTCTTGCAACCCCAGAGAAGTTATTGTATATATTATATCCATTAGAGACACAACCAAACCACGTAAACTACAAGTTATCTATTTACTTCTCATCCTCATCCAAGGGCATCAGTCCTTGAATGATATCTAGAATGTCTTCATCTGTCAGCCATGGCTGTCAAACAAGAAATCCAATATGTGACATACTCAAAACACAATGAAGTCATAGATGTGGCCACTGTGCTGAAAGAGAAGGAATGGTGAAGAAGAAATTTATGACTACCACCTTTTGCTTAGGGCACTGAATATTTTACTCTGTTGGATAAAGATTCTACTCTCAATCTCAATTATAGATGAAGAAAGAAAAAGAATAATTAAATTGCATGCAGTGAAAATAGTTCGTGTCAGCAATCCTTTCACTCCATTCAGCATTAAGCATGTCTCAAGCTTTTGTGCTGAATGGTAAGTGGCAATGTGTTTGTTCTTTCTGTCTCAAACGCAGCCAACTTGAAATCATTTCTCATGCAGTGTGACAGGATGACAAGCTTCTTAGATAAAGAGAAAGGAAAAAATCTAATAAATCTGTATTTTACCAAGACCTCTTGGCACCATTTCACATGGCATTCTCATCAGCATGCTTGATAAATTGTATAGTGGCCACAGAAGGGTCATATCCAAATAGTAGTAATCAATGGCTCTGTCAACCTCAGGCAAAATATTTAAAAGGTATCAACATAGTTGAACCAAGAGGCATTATTGATATATTTCACCAGAAATCTAGTGGCAAAGAATAATAATGCCAGAATGTTCATAAATTAACCAGAGAATGTCAAACTAAGTGAAGTTTTGATGACTTAAGACATCAACAAAAAATTTCTAATGAACAAAAGAATTTCCAGTCTTAATGTTAACCAGTATGATTATTGAAGTGAAAATTTTCAGTCACAGGAAAAAATAACTTACCAGATAAAACACCTTTCCTTTCATCCAGCATGATGTAAGTCCATATGTAATAGACCTTTGGAAGTAATCATTAAAGAAATTTATAATTTTTCTATAGCATTCCAAACGTCTGCCTGCTTTGGGCAAAGTATATGTAAACCTCATAGTTGACAATTGTTTAGTGTGCACTATTTTTCAGATATTAGCAACAATTATGACTTCCTCTAAATCCTCAGATTATTTGTTATGTGTAAGTCCAGTTGTAGAACTCAGTTATGATTTGCATGAGATTATCATTCACCTTACCAAAATCTCTACATGGTAAACAAGAGGTGCTTGCAACTGTACCTGCACCTAGCATCCTTTATCCCTTCCAGATTTCCTCCATGGTCTCAATGTCATCTTTGGGCAAATAAATGCATTTTGACTAGCAAAGAATACTGGGCATTCTTACTATCCTGAAGAGATTCAGGAGAACCAGAACTCAAAGAACAGGAGGAGTCAACTACTTCAGCTAGACTGTGGAGAGTAGGATCTACAAATCTGCTGTTATGGCCACATGTAAACACTGTCTGCCTTTGTCTTTGGTTAATTGAGGTCTTCATTGAGTCTCTAAAAAAGATTCCATCTATTCATTTTTAGGTTTGTACTTTCTTTGTTTAATTAATAATTTAACATGCTTTGCTACCTTCAGATAAGGTGATTACACATAAAAAATAAATACTATGAACACAGTTAAAGGAAAACATAGTAAAACTCACTAAGGTCAGAAACAACTTCTTATCCTAGTAGATGTGGGTGAAGAAAATGTCCTATTCCTTAAAACTAGAGGTGGAGGTACAGTCTTAATATTGCCTACTGTGCACAAAGTGGAAAAACTTCAGAAGTCTGGAGGAAATATCTAACCCGAAATGCATGTCTCTTTCCACACATTTTCATCTAGAAAATATTCGATTAGAAATAAAATATTATATCAAATTGACATAAATATTTATATATTCATATTATACTGTAATAATTCAGCTGAAAAGTTCAAACTTTATTTAATAAGTTTATATTTCTTAAAGATTGTATTTGATCTGTGAAAATGATCAAAAATATTCTTGTAACTCCTTGAAAGCTGCCATCTTATTTATTCTATTCTAGGGATATTTGCTTCATGTGAATAAAATTTGTATATTGTTTTGAATAATCATAAATGGACAACCTTTGTGCATTTTGTTCTATATGGCTACTGTTTCATATAGTCCCTCATACCATAGATGAGACTGCATGATTTAGCTTAATTGTGCTTGCTCTGGTTTCTAGCAGTAGCAGATTCTCTCTCTCTCTCTCTCTCTCTCTCTCTCTCTCTCTCTCTCTCTCTCTCTCTCTCTCACACACACACACACACACACACACACACACACACATGCACACACACTTAAATTCCAGGCAGCACACTTAAAGTAAAACCAGTATAAGCTGTAGAGAGTCATTGAACACCAACAAACATATTTGGTTCTAAATTTATAACTGTCTGAGGGTATTTTTTCATTGCTAATAGGATAGATCTTTTTATCTCCAGAGTTATTCATACTTATATGAGCAGAGCTTTCAAGGTGAATTGATTTCAGCCTATGAAAACAAACACATTGCTGCTAGATATAACTTATTAATGCTGCCTTATGTGCTGACACAGTCCTCAGAGTCTGGTCATAAATAAAGTGACATGTACCAAGCAAACACATTTCATGACCAATAAGTGTCCAACCAGAAGATACAGCCAAGAAAACTGCAGGCCTGAAAATTGCTGAAGTTTTTTTTATAAGTGATTGAGGTTGAAATCAAACTGTATGAGGTACTGACTGATTATTCAGAATATGTACAATAAACAAAAGTGTTTCTATATGCATATACTGAAAAATATACATAGAAAAAATAATGATACAAATATGTATATTAAAATTAATTTAAAATAGTGTATAAACAACATTTGAAAATTATTTGTGTTTTAGAGGCAGGGCATTTACATTTGCCTACTCTATTAAATATTTAAAATTTATAAATATATAGCTGAGGAAGTGGGGTCTCTAAACCCTTTGCAATTAACAATACAGGAAAAACAAAATTGAGTTTTGGTGATACTGTGTTCACAACTGTATCTTATGTCATATTTCTGAGATATGACATGATGCAAGCAATTATCGCTTAAAATTCTTTCCTACAGATTAAATTCAAGTTTTGGTCTAGAGAGATGGCTCAGTGAGCAGAGTGTATGTCAGGCAAAGCCGAGAACTCACTGAAACCCCGGACTGGCCATGCATATTGTATTCCTACTGTTCCCATGGCTAGATTGGAGATGGAGAAAGGAGAATCGCATGGTCCAGCTAGCCTGGAGAATGCAGTAGTAAACAGCAAAGACACCCTGTCTCATCAATGTGTAAGGCAATGACTGATACCTAAGCTTGTCATCCTATCTCTACACATGGGCCATGATATATACAGAGATGAACTCATACAAATGCATGTGCATACACACATACACGCATACACACACACTGTATTTGAACACACAAGACAAATTTGCCTCTGTTTTGAGAATCACGAAGAAATATTGATTAACATTTCCTAAAAGAAATCTAAGCCGGGCGGTGGTGGCGCATGCCTTTAATCCCAGCACTCGGGAGGCAGAGGCAGGTGGATCTCTGTGAGTTCGAGGCCAGCCTGATCTACAGAGCGAGATCCAGGAAAGGCGCAAAGCTACACAGAAAAACCCTGTCTCCAAAAAACCAAAAAAAAAAAAAAATCTAAAATATTAAGCAAACACATTGAAAAAGGTTGACAAATGGGCATTTTTCTGAAAACAGTATACACTTGAAAGCTCGGGAAAAGAATATTTGTGACCAGTTCAAAAGTCTTCTTATTCACGATGCACCTCTTTAATGAAGGTAGACTTCATCTTACACCCTTAATTTCACAATTTCATAAAGTCTACTCAGTAACCCAAAAGTCTTAGGAGGAAATATTATAACAACATTAAAATTCAATCATCTCAATATATATAATTCTGGAAGTCCTATGGCATGCCTTTCATATCAGGATCTTAACTCCCAGTTCTTGATAAACAGATGTAATGCATTATTTGAACTTCAGTTCTAACTCTCCAGAAGAAATCTTTCCTTAAATTATGATTTTATGTCAATCTCATATTCATTTTTTAGCCTTTTCATATAGATTTTAATCTTCTGTTCAAGTGGTAAAAATTGGTGCTACTCAAAGAATGGCCATGTTGGTTTTTTCCTTATAATTGAAATGATTTTACCATAACAATACTTGTGACCAAATAACTATAAGCAAAAGTAGCCCCAACGATTTGTTGGCAATGAATGGTAGAATTTGAGAAATAATGGCTGTGTTTCTTGTCATGAGAGAATGAAGGACTAATATAAAAACTGCATACTTATCAGTTCAACAATAGCCTGACTACTGAGAAAATCTGGAGTTTAAATGCTGCTGAACTGCGTAGGACATATTCATTAGAGTTCTCACCTAAGTTAAAACAATTTTTTTGTTGTGTATGTTTGTGTGTTCTGTTTGTCAGTGCCTCTCTGTGTGTGTGTGTGTGTGTGTGTGTGTGTGTGTGTGTAGGTCAAGGTAGATGTCATATGTCTTTCCTCATTGTTCTGCACTATTTATAGAAACAATGTCTCTCACTTGAACTTGGGGGAGGGGGTTACAGATTTGGCTTACTTGACAGTTTGCCTCGAGATCTTGTCTCCATATCCTAATTATTGGGATCATAGGCAGGCTACCAATTTCTTTTTTCTATAGATGATTCCTGAAGATAGGAACCTAGGCCTTCATATTTGTGTTTGGCAAGCATTTTACTGACTACATCATTTTTGTAACCCCTTAAGTTAGAACTAATGGTTCCAAGATTTCGTGGGTTTTTTTTTTTTTGTTTTATTTGCTAAATACTCTTAGCTTTCCTAATGATATTCTTTATTTTGATCCACACTGATTTCTAATATTATGTAAAGCATGCAATAAGACATGTACAGTTACTTTTCAAATTATCATTTTTTACTCCCTAAATGTACATAAGTTTTCAAAATTCTTGATATAAATTTTATTACAGAATTATTTACATTATAGAATTATTTAATCTTTCATAGAATCATTTACTAAATGAGTAATATGTTTATATTAAACATATCTATCTCATAGAGATATTATGCATATTAACTAACTGAAATGAAATATGAAAAATATTTCTATATTTTAAGGATGCAAAATATTCATATCATGAATGATTATATGTCAAAGCATATTTTTCTAAAGAGATCTGTAATTTTATAAGCAATTAGTTAAGAATTAATTTCTAAATTGTCAATTGTGACATGATGCAGTGAATTTCATTTCAATAGATTCATGTATTTTAACAAACGCCTTTCTCAATGAGATAGCAGATGTAAAAGAACATAGACATATATTATTGATGAGAGAGAAAGTTTAAAGGTTGAGAATGGAGAGTCTTTGACTTGTCTTTATGTGAACTCTCTCGTAGAAGTATAAATACCAAATATTGAATAGAACCATATACTTTTAAAAAACAGTCATTTCTTAGTTGAAATAAAAATTTAAAATTATTTGAATTTATATAACCATAAACCTGACAAAGCCTAGAATATTATGGGTAATGTCTACATGACTGTAAACCAGAATACATTTTAATGGGCTGGATTCCAGTTGTCTACTACGGAAGACAAGGTAAATAAACTGAAAATGTTGTTAAGAATTTCATAAATACAAAAGGTTATAATATAATGTACACCCTAACTTTGACTAATATAGTTCTAAATTAATATCCCCTCCAAATAAAAGCAAGATAAAAGTATCCAATGACTATCAGATTCACCTAATCAAGAATTTGAACACTCACTATAACAGCTGATTGCAAAATGACAATATTTTTGTGCTTTTTATCTTGTTGATGAACTGGTTTTGTTTTGACAATTACCATGAGCAATACAGACTCTCAATAGTGCTGTAGTATTGATAATGAAAACAGGTAGCTTTTAAACACTTTGACATTGGGATATGCTCAAATGCATTAACCTACGTTTCTAAACTCACAACTTTCTGGAAGAAGTCATTAAAAATTCTTTATTCAAAATCAAATTTATACATAGATTTTGGGCCAAGTTATATTTCAGTTCCCAAGGACTGGTCTTTCCTTTAAGAATGTCTTTGAAAGCTAACATATATGTATATATATATATATATATATATATATATATATATATATATATATATATATATATAATTAAATATGTGTTGTATATAATTAATATAAACATACAATTAAATATATAATCTATATTATATATATATATATATATCTTTAAACAGAAATATCCTTGCCATTTAAGGAATAGAAAATATTTATGTTCATCATGTTTATTTTCTCCTGGCATGTAAAATGTCACATTTTTATTTGACAGTTTTCTTTGGTTTGGAAATTTGATGATTGCAATCATTGTATGGATATCAAATAACCTTCAACATACAGAATTCTCCACTATGTAGTGCCTGATTGTTTTGCACATTCTCCAGACACTTTCCTTTTGGCTTTCCTACTGTTGTGGTTTCCCAGTCTCTGTTTATCCTTGGATCTGCCCTGACTCACATTGGCACCTACCATCATGTTATCGCCCCAATGCTGGGCATGTTTAAAAGTCTCTCTTTATTCTGTTAATATTTTTTCTGGAATAATTTTTTTTAAATTGTTGTACATCATAAGAGATAACCAACCATGTCTTAGAGGAAACTCATTGAGACAAAGGATGTTACTTCATGGTTGTGTTTATATGTATTTGTTTATTTTATTTCTGTACACACGATGTCATAAAGGGAGACAAACCATACTATCTTATTAGGTAGCTCTTCATGACACAAGTTTTTCTAAAGGAATGTGAGGCTTTCCATACTTTAGTTTGACTAAATACAGTAATAGTTAAATGAAAAGAGGCAGATCATAGTGGCCCCAGTCAGCACAACCCTAGAACACTGAAATTGTTCGGAGTAGCAAAAATTACATTTGTCATATTAAAACAAATCTCCTATTTAAAGGTAAATATTTGAAATATGAATAACACAAAAGCTCTGAGTCTACAACCACACAATAAGAGTAATAGAGTTGCAATCAAGTATCTCAATTATGGGAACAATTTTATACCATATATCTAAAAAAACAATGAGTAAATATCAATTCTTTATTTTGCCATTCTGCAAACAGTCCTAGTTCTGCTACCAAGTATCTACAGCTAAAGAATGAAAGGTCGCTTGACAAAAGCAGGCATAATGAATGAGTACAAAAACAAAGTGATGCTTAAACATGGCTTTGTATGTTAATATTGCTGATGAATACTAAAACTATGCCTTCAGATTATTGCTCTGTTTGGCTCAGAGTTATAACAGATGAGTAACTTTATGAACGGACCCTGTGTTTACTTTTTAATCCCTCAGCTGAGGCTCACATAGGATTTATCCTAGGATAAGGATAAAAGCCAAACTCAAGCAAAACACCACATGATGCACAGAGATAAACAATCTGAGGTCATCAGAATGTGCATGTGGTTTAATCAACTCATGTGGAATGAAAGTTTAAAGTTTAATGGGGTTTTGTATATCATAATAATTGAGTTAAACATAAAAGCTAATATTTCCCACCTTAAAAATCACAGAATATATGTTGAATAGTACAGAAAACATAACTCATGTTTATATGAATGAGAATTTTATTAACTTTCCTCTATTTTAAAAGATTAGAGTTCCAGGAAAGGTACAAAGCTACACAGAGAAATCCTGTCTCGAAAAAAAAAATAAAATAAAAGATTAGAAATACATAAAATAAAACACAAAAGTCAAGCAAAGGAAAACCAGTTTTGTTATACCTCAGAAATCTTTTTTATCTTAAAAGTCCTTAAAGGAACTTTAAATCTTCATAGAAATGTTCAGAATGATGAAAATTTGTGCCTTGTATTATATGACAAACTGTCTAGACAAGGTGAAAATTATGAAAATAATTTATTACTAATGAATATTGGTTTAAGTGCCCATTATACTATGGGATGGTTTTCTATGTTTAAGTTCATATTTAACATGACCAGAGAGTAAATCTCTCAATACCCACTAAAGGGCATTATGTCTACTTTTATAGTACTATTATCTAATTGAATTTGAAGTTTACTGTAAAATGTTCTTTTACTTGCAATATATTCTCATGTGATATGAATTCTACCTTTCTGTGAGTGTTTATAATTTAAACTTGTTTCTACTTATTCAGACAAAATTTTAAAGTTTATTTTATAAACTTTTATCAAGAGTACTATATCAGTAATTTATCAAGTGATTAAAAGCTATCATACTACTATAATAGACAGTAGTAGAATTAAAGTAAATATAATAGAATGCAGTAAAGAATTTTCTCAATATTTAAGTCTTATACAAATACTTAATATTAAACAGTTATATATATTTATTGTTTGCAGTGATACAAAGTAAATCTAATTTAATGCTTGCTCCACACATATGTGTGTATGTAATGTATTTTCACATATATCTATATAAATATATGTTAAGTGCAGTGAAAAATAATCCTCAGCCATATTCACTAGCTTAAAATAGAAAAATACAACATAGAATTGTACAAATTTTCATAGTTAACTCATTTGTCAGTTTGTGGAGCTGGCCTAGTGGTTAAAGTGTTAATTGAACATGCATGAGAACATCACCTTGAATCTATAGCCCATTGTAATAGCTGGATACAAGAGCACTAATCTCTAACTACAGTTCTGGGTGTGGGCAGAGACAGACGGACACCAGCTGGATGCCAGACAAGTGAGATGAAATTGTGAGCCCCAGACTCAATGAGACACTGTATCTTAAAATATAGAGATGCCATAGAGAAGAAACCTAGCAATTATATCTACTGTCCAGACACATGCATTCATAATGCTGAGCATACTTGCAAATATATTTACACACACAGCCTATATCACACACACACACACACACACACACACACACACACACACACACACACACCGCAATTGAAAATGAAAGAAACTAAGCTGCCAAGTATGCATCTGTAACAAATCTCTTCCACAAGCCTGGCAGTCACAGGGCAAATTGTATTTACCTTTGGACTTTTATTTAATTCTTGTTCTAGACAGAGGGGCTGTCCCATGTTCATATGAATGAGAACCAATTCAGGCTTCTTCCAAGTCACCTTAGTGTAATTAAAATTAACAACAGAGAGATAGTCTGGGTAGATGTGATTCTTAAATTTAGCACAGATGAAATCATTTGGTATGCAGAATGTTTGAACTATGCTTTGGGGGAAAGTAAAAGATTAATTAAAATAACTGATCAATAACTGAACGTAGAAAACATTAGAAGAGTCATAGAAAATAATTTTGTTTCATATTATGAAAATAGGGTTTTTATTCATTAAATGCATGATTAAGTATCCTTAGTAGTTGAAAGGGAGTGTGTGTGTCCCTCTCACTGTCAGTACAGGGATCCAAATATCTTTAAAATACTATTTTCATTTAACTTTTGAGATTAGAATGCAGTTAGGTCATTTCCTCCTTATTCTCTGCCCTTGAAGTACTACTATGTACCCTTCCTGCTTGGTCTCCTTTAAAAGCACGGCCTTTTCCTTTAAGTGTTTCATACCTACCTACATGATACATTCATATATATACATATATGTATGTATATATATGGTAGCATGTATATATATGAGTGTTTTATATACAAAATGCATATAAATACACTATTAAATGTACAAATTCCTTATCAAAGAATCAGCTCTTATCAATGCCATATGGACACAAAAATAGAACATGTTCATATAAAGATAAACCATTGGCCTGTTAGTAATTTGTAATATTAAACTTTGAATTATTTTTTTCTCCTCTCCTCTATAAGCAGCCTGCTTTTTTATCCCCTCCCCCTGAGTAATCTGCTTTAGTGTCAGTCATAATTTCTTTTTAGAATAATTTTTGTTCTTCATACTGACTTTCTCATGCCTTTTGTTATTTTAGAAACCCAGTTAGTTTTTTTGAAGAGCTAGATGATGTTTGCAATGGAATCTCCCCTTGTATTCACTTCATATCACTTTGGTTAAATTAGTAATAAGTCTGTATTGGCAATACTACATGAAATTTTTTCTCAGTGTTCTGCTCTGCCAGCTTCTGACTGATTGAGTTCGCACATTGCTAACTGTTATAACCCAAGGCACTTATGTTATGGCACACTTGGAGCCAAGAGCTACCTCAGTTGGCCTTCTCTGCAGATACTGTGGTATGGTTTCTATGCTTCTTCAAGATTACTTTCTGAAGCCTATGATGTAGACATCCATCCCTGGACTGTAACCTAGAAAGTGTCTGTAAAGATTTCTCAAAGGGGTAATGTTTTGTTACTTTTCTATTACTGTAATAAGACACCATAACAAAGCCAAACATTAGCAGAAAGTGTTTATTTGAACATAGAGTTCCTGAGAAATATTCGTCCGTGTAGATCAGGGTCAAGCACAGTGGCAGCAGACAGGTGTGATGACTGGAGGGCAGATGAGAGCTCACTTGGAAACTGCAAGCAGGAAGCCAAGAGATAATTTAGGATAGCTGTGGCTTTTGAAACCTCAAAGCCAATGACATACTTCTTTTTCACAAAGACATGCCTCCTAAACCTACCCCAAAAACACAGCAACTGGGGATCACATATTGATACTCCTGAGGCTACTTGGAATACTTCATTTAAACCAATACAGACAGGTTTAGGATTGACCTGATGTCCACAGATTCTTATTTTTATCAGTTTTGTTTAGTAAAGTTTCTTTCTCCCTGGCACATGGCTTGTTTCTATGTCTGAGCTAACACTAAAAAATGTCTGTCTCCTCCTTTAGTGTTTAACTTGAGAGCAAGCTGACCAGACAAAGTTATTTCCTACTAGACCTCTCTACTCACTGCTTTTATAGCTTCTCATTACAATATTTTGTTGGAAAGCTTGTTTATAACCTCATCACCTTATAGAAAGAAAGTGTATTGATTTTTATAAAACTCATCTACAGATTTTTTAAATGTCCTCAGTTTTCTAGAGATTCTTTTCCATAATGAAAATAACTTTGGATTTGAATTTTATTTTTATTTAATCTAATTTTTTGTTTGACAAAGACTGCTTTTCCATTTTGTTCTTTAACATACACCATTAATAATGAAAATGGCCAGAAAAATGTAAAAACAAAATTGTCTGATTGTTGGTTGTCTTGTATTTACTCCCAGGAGAGGACAGCATTTACAACAGCAACAGAACCTTCAACCAAATCATTTGCCAATACTGAAGAAACAACACGAATGGCTTTAGGATATACCTCAGTGGCAGCAATGCGTGCCTGGCATGCACAAAGCCTTGAGCCAAGTTTGATAGCAAGTGTATGAAATCCCAGAACCCTGGAAACAATGGCAAGAAGATCAACGCTCAAACATCTCCTTAGTTATATAATGAGTTCAAGCCCAACCTTGGTTAAACAATGCCTTTTCTCAGAAAAGAGAATGAAAGAAGCAGAAAGGAAGAGAGGGAGGGAGGGAGGAAAGGGAAAGGAAGGGAAGGACAGGAAAGGAAAGGAAATGTAGAAGGAAGAAAGGAAGGGAGGGAGGGAGGGAGGAAAGGGAAAGGAAGGGAAGGACAGGACAGGACAGGCCAGGACAGGCCAGGACAGGCCAGGAAAGGAAAGGAAAGGAAAGGAAAGGAAAGGAAAGGAAAGGAAAGGAAAGGAAAGGAAAGGAAATGTAGAAGGAAGGAAGGAAGGAAGGAAGGAAGGAAGGAAGGAAGGAAGGAAGGAAGGCAGACTGAGAGCAGATTATTAAGAAATCTTTTATAGGTGGCATTGTGTATCTCTAGAGGCATCCCTGTGATCGAATCAGAAGAGTTACCAGAACGTTCAGATCCTTGAAACTTATTGGCCCTGAGTAGTGGTGACAGAGACATTGGCTGGAGAAATATTATCTTTTTATCTTTAGTTATTAAGTATTAAAATTCCCTGAGCTAACATATTTTAAACAAGGTATTTTCTGTGAAAGGGGCAAAACATGACTCATTAATAGCAGCTTAGAGTACTAAGCCCACAGATTAAATATCTGTAGCACATACATGGGAAAAATAATTGAGTTATGTAACTAAATAAAATTCATAGAGATGTAGCTAAATATTAGTAAATGGAAAGAATCAGGGTCAAATTGCAAGAAGTGGAAAGTTAAAAATAAGTTACGGAGGTATCATACACTTTATTGGGTAAAGAAGAGCTGCATTTATCAGCCAGAATACACACTAAGTGCTCTGAACGAGGAAGCAAACCAGAGGAAATACCCTTTCTAACGATGAACGGATGCAGATGAAAAGAACACACGAGGTTATCAGTCTTACTTTCCCCTGCAAGACTGTCTCATGAATTATGAGGATTTGGCAACATTAAATCAAGTATGCTTGTGGTATATGCAGTGCTCTACGGATAATTAAAAAAAATTTTTTTGAACTAGTGTGATCATTTCTCCTTAAAGCATTCCTTAAATTCTTTCAGAAATTATGGTGTAGAGAAATGTAACCTCATTATAATATGTGAGCACATTATGTGGGAGGAAGGATAACTTGTACCAGGAAAAGACAGAAAAGATCAATTTTGTGTTCACATTTTTAAAAGATCAAGAAAACACAGACATATTCTTTACTCCTATGTATGAGCCTACTGGCAGTATTTTCCTTTCTCCTTTTATCCCCCATCCTTGACTTATTTTATGTGCTGACATTCCCTTAGGCGAATTATGCTAATCTTAAGAGCACTATTTATTCAGAATTCTTATCTGACAAATGCACACTCACAAAACATTTGTCTTTAAGCTTAGCAACGTTTTAATGGAGATAAATAGAAATACTTCCAAGAGTAATTGACTGCCATTTTCTAATTATGCTTTGTTCTATTACTTTGTTGAAAAGATTTTTACTGATGCATGAAAAATATTCAAAAGGCAAGAGGCATGTTTTTAATTATTTTATTGTCTTCTGTTGAAGGCTTAGCTTTTGCTTCAAATCCATACCCCTGGATATTTTAGTGTCTAATAGCTTTTGTTTCTTAGAAGTGATTAACATACATTTAAAAAATATTCACAGAGAATGATTATGTCAGCAAAGTTTATATAAAATAAGTATTTAAAACTCCCGCTCTATTATGTTCACAGATGTTTTATGATGCTCATTTTCATGGCAAGTACAAAGAATCTAAAAATATTACATGAGGTAAAATTAATTTTAGGTGTTTAAAAACATGTTTTCTTGAATATAAGAACTAAAACTAATTGCAGAATGATATATTTAATTGTGTGCTTTTTCGTGAGGCCATCTAAGGTAAAGTGCAATCTTGCATATGCATATATATATATATGTATATATATATATAAAATGCTAATATATATATAATGCTAATATGTATTTCAAAATAACAGTAGGGTGGTGAGTGTCTCAGTGATTATCTTCTTAGCATTTTGTAGCAAGTATCTTAAAAGTTCTTATTAATAAAAACAAACCTGAAGCAAGGTATTGGGTGAATGCTGGAAGATCAGAGAAGCAGAACAAGCCACAGCCTCACCTCGCCAGTTCCTCAGCTGTTCCTGTTTCCTCAGACTGGAAGCCTCTGAGTTCTCATCCAGATTGAATCTCAGCTGAACTGCTACTCAAAAGCCTAAAACCTTACCCAGCCAAAAGCTTCTAGTTTCTGGTCTTCACACTTTATATATCTTTCTGCTTTCTGCCATCACTCTCTGGGATTAAAGACTCACTTCCTGGGATTAAAGGCGTGTGAGTCACCATGCCTAGATGTTTCCAATGTGGCCTTGAACTCAGAGATCCAGGTGGATCTCTGCTTCTGGAATGCTAGGATTAAAGGTGCATGCTACCACTGCCTATCCTCTATGTTTAATATTATGGCTGTTCTGTTCTCTGACCCCAGATAAGTTTATTAGAGTGCACAATATTTTGGGGAATACAATATCACCACAGCATTTCTTTAAGTAGCTTTATATATATATATATAATATATAAAACTATTTTGAAACTTGTGATATTTTTTGACAAATCCTAATTCAGAATTTTTTTTTTCTTTTAAAGGTACTGCATAAGCAGTCTGTCCATATACTTCTTAGGTGATACTGTATGAGAGAACTGTACTCTTCATAATTAATTTGTATTATGGTTTTTAAAATATTTATCTGTTTCTTCTGTTCCTGAGCATTATGAAAAGAGGATGGATGGATAGTGCCTTGGTTAGCATCAACTAGGTTTCCAAATAAAATCAGATCAACCTAGAGCAAGTAAAATGTTTATCCAATATACCAAACAGGAGCAATATCAATGAAAAGAGTTTGAAAATAAAGAACTCAGAGAGAACATATTAAGAAACTTCTTCCCCTTATAAAGTTACATCACACAACCATTGCTTTACTCAGCCATCAAAATCCATATTTACATTTTAATATTGCCTTTATACCCATGGATAACTATAGTCTTCACCCTTCATCAAGGAAACTTTGTGACAGAGAGCATTATAGAAAACCTCAATGGATTAAAATGCTGAGTTGCGCAGCCCAGTCCTAATGGATATATCTACAGAACATCTCATCACCCAAAGTTCAGTGAGCATTGACTAATTGGGGCAAAATGATTGTGAGTGCAATGGATCCAGGAGTTTGTTGTGAGATTCTGTCCTCTAGAAATGTAGAAGCTTTAGCCATAAACTCTCACCAGCATAATGGCCTAAGCAGGAGCTTAGCAAGGATGACAGAGACATCCTAAAGTACATGAAGGAAGGCTCAAGAGACCTCAACCCTACACAAAGAAGAAAGGCAACTAAGAAATTCTGAGAAGAGAAATAGTGTTCCTCAGAGACAAGTACAGTAATTATCTAATACTAAACGAACAGGAAACATCCATACAAGTGATATGTGTGCATATCTCTCTCTCTCTCTCTCTCTCTCTCTCTCTCTCTCTCTCTCTCTCTCTCTCTCTCTCTCTTTCTCTCTTTCTCTCTCTCTGTATAAATAAGTATATATGATGCATATGACAACAGTTAGAGATAAAAGGGCCAAGGAGGGGCATATGGGAGAGTTTGGAGGGAATAAAAAGAATGGAACAATGCTCTGCTTATATTATAATCTCTAAAATAAAAGTAGGAAAGAAAACTAAAATAAGTTACAACACAAATGAGAAAGTTTCAAAGAAAATATTTGAGTTTTCCTGTAATATCCACATTCCTTTTAGTATTACTGGGTATATAAGCTGATCTGCACATACCTTCCTAGTTTACATTCAATGAATTCTTTTGGCAAAGGAGTAATTCTTTAAAATGCCTCATGATTTCATACATAGAAAAATCATTAAGATTTGACAATGTAGCTACATATGGCTTACCTTGAGATTGTCTCAGGATCTTTGAAATTAACTGTGTATCTTCTAAGCTGTACTTTGTGTATTCTATGAATATATTCATGGGGATCAGAACCAGGGAATGTGAGAAAGTCAGTCATATCCCAACAATACAATATCTGCTTACAACATAAATATTATTATAAAAAGTGATAAAATAATTTTCAGTCAAAAGAACATTTAGTGATTGCTTTTCTTTAAAACTCTGAATCACTCTCATGTTCAGTAGAATGTTATCTATCATTACAAAATGAACAGAACCAAGTCAATCTGAACAAATAAACCTTAAGGGAAAACTGTATTATTAGATATGCAATTGGATAGAACCATATAAATTTTCTTGATTTTTGTCTTGTAGACATAACTTATCCTTTAACACTGCATCTAACCATCCTAAAACCCAATAGTATTTTATAAAAAACAAAAAAAAACTACATAGGAATTATGATATCTTTCAACATCAGCTAATTTCTTACAGCTTACTGTTGGATTGAGAACCAAAATAGTGTCATGTTGAGTACCTATTATATCTGTTGGTCTGGCAACATATAAATTATTACACTCACAATAAAAATGAAAAGCTGCCGGGCGGTGGTGGCGCACGCCTTTAATCCCAGCACTCGGGAGGCAGAGCCAGGCGGATCTCTGTGAGTTCGAGGCCAGCCTGGGCTACCAAGTGAGTCCCAGGAAAGGTGCAAAGCTACACAGAGAAACCCTGTCTCGAAAAACCAAAAAAAAAAAAAAAAAAAAAAAAAGAAAAGCTGCATAATTCAATGAAAATGGTCATTGTTCCTATTATTCTAAAATCAACACAACTGGTCCTTCTAAAATTAGATTATCTGTTCATTTGAGAAACTGAAATACTCAGTAGAGTATAAGTTTTTTATTTTTTTTTCACTAATTTGACATTAGCCATTTAAAGAGGTTCTTAACTGTCTTGACGTAAAATATTTATAATTAAACACACAGAAAATCCATCCCTAAAGTCATGACTGCATTTATAAACATGAATTGGAAATAAGCTGTATTTTTAACTTTTATGCTTATTTAGTAGTGCTTCTCAAGATGAGCATTTAAATGATCATTTACAGAATAAAGAATGGGTGATAAATAGATATTATACTCTCTGCTGAGTTTCTATTAAGAAAGAGTACCCAGATTAACTAGATTTTCAGAGTAACAATGAATATTAAATCAGATACATTTTTATTTAAAAAAACATAGTTCGCTGGACGGTGGTGGTGCATACCTTTAATCCCAGCACTCGGGAGGCAGAGCAGGAGGATCTCTGTGAGTTCAAGGCCACCCTGGGATACTGAGTGAGTTCCAGGTAAAGCAGAAAGCTACACAGAGAAACCCTGTCTCAAAAAACTAATATATATATATATATATATATATATATATATATATATATATATATATTTCATTTGTGATTAGGGTTTAATTTTGTGTCTGAACTTACATTTGGTAAGTCTAGAGATCTTAATTGTATTTTTATTTGGATTAATGGTGGGTCAATGAACCTTGGAAGAAAGATAAGGCTGAAGATGGTATGATGTGAAACCTGGAGAATAAAGAAAGGAAAAGATGGGCTGAAGTCCCAATATCCCCATTATCTTCATGTGGCTAGTGACCGGAATTCTCTTCTATATGACCAACATCCTTAAGTTTTGTCACTTTGCTTTAACACAAAGACATCTAAGATCCAGAGAGCAGCAATACCACAGACAAATCTATATTAGTATTCTCTTTACTGCCTGCTTCTGTATTAACAACCTTGTTGGTTTCAATTTTTTGAATAGTAACATATTTCAAAACAAATTTTATTTGAAGAGTTGATCCTTTGAATTTTTGAATACTTATACTTTATTTTTATTATCGATTATTTACATATTACAGTAAATGAAGCAAAAATGAAGAGCAGAAAAGTCACCAATGGTGAGATCCATTTCTCTGGTTCTTAAATTATATATGTCACCTTTAGACATGTGTCTTAGTATTTCTATTACTATGATTAAACACCATTACCAAAAGCAACTTGAGGAATTATTAGCTTTTTTCACTTTTTTTCTCATGTAACTGTCCATCATTAATGGTAGTCAAGGCAAGAATTCAAGCAGGGTTAAAAACCTGGAGGCAGGATTTGAGTATCTCTAGCCCAGTGGTATCTCTACCCACAATGGGCAGCACCTTCTACCATAAATCCACCATCAATAACTAATTATGAAAATGAATACAAGCTTACCTGAATATACTTCAATCTTCTGGAGGCATTTTCTCAATTGAGGATCGCTCCTCTCAGATGATTGTAATTTGTGTAAAGATGATATAAAACTATCTAGGACAACATACAGTAGTAAAATATCTTTGAGAAAATGTATTACTAAAAAATGATGTGTAGTTTAGTCTGATTAAAATAGTAAAGTGATAAAGTCAATATTAGGCTTAATATTATACTGTACCAGGAGGCCCAGAAGAGACACTATCAGCTGGTGTGGGAATGAACCTATATATACTGAGTTCTTTAGTCCATTCTATTTATTACTCTAAGCCAATTTTTTCTGTATAGTTTTCTCTAGTCCATTTACTGTATTCTTCTAAGCCAATTCTATGTAGGAAGTTTTACTCACCAGCCATCACCCTTGGTGAGATCCTCAACATAGCTAAAGCCCTAGTCCTATGAGTATCCTGTTCAGGCTCCAGGTAGGGAGTGCCCAGGAACCCTGGGGTCTAGCTACATCCAGCGTGGGATATCTGAGGGGAAAAAAATCTATATACACTAATGTTTTTATGTCTGTTAAATTTATTCCTCTAAGATAAAATTCTATCAATACAGCTATAGCTTCATCAGGCATTTAAGGCAAAAACAACTCTAGATATACCAAGCTCTTTATCCATCTACTATATTTCTCTGGAATGAAATCCTGTTTCCATAGCTTCAGTTCCGTCTAGTTCCCTAGCTCATAGTTCTGCTAACGACAAAATTCCTATGCTTCCAGCCTCATCTTCATCCTGTTTCCTCAATTCTCCATGTCCACTACTCTCTACTCAGAAAACTCTACCTGAGATCTGCTTACCCTCTACAGAACCTGTCTTCCTTTCTTCTCTCTTGCCATGCTGTTCTGTGTGGTTTCTACAGAAAATGCCTGCCCTCTCTTTCCCTGAGCACATGGTTCTCTGCCTCCTCAGGAATGTTATTCTACCTCTCACCTTGATATGTAAAAACCTCTTTTGTTCTCAGTCCAGTTGCTCTGGAGAGCTGCTAGGCCTTGGGTCAAGGGGATGGTCTGAGCTTCATTTGCACAAGAAGCAAAACTACAGGTCTCCAGACAGTTTGTCTCCTAGGCTCAGCAGGAGATTTAGTAACCTAGAAGTTCTGCAGGTCTGAAAATATTTGGTCATGCCAGAATTTCATAGTAGAAGACAGCTAGAATATTAAAGGCTGGATAGCACCAAATATTCATAATAAATGCCTTGCCTCTTGACAGACCCTTGGCTAGTCAAGGTATAGCTTTAATACACAGCTGAATCTCTATGATATATTTTTGCGGCCCACAAGAATTAAGAAGATATATACAAGTAACACACACATACAAATACACAGAGATATAATGATATAAACAACTAAAATTTTTGAAGGAAAAAACAGTTCCAAAAAGCACTTATGGAATAAATGTCAAAGACCACTGCAGAGACAAAATAAATGACAAAGCCTTACAATGAAAATAAATTTTGTAATTAAATACAGTAAACAATTAAATTTAATACTTAAATATAAATATTTTGAACAAAATCAAAATTCTCATGTAAGTTGTGTACATGTTTCTTAATTCCTCGTGGCTAGCTTTGTGTAGCATCAGATGGCACAAAGATTAGTCTGATCCTTCTGTTATCACTACTTCCATTTTCAGGACCTCATCTAAACCTGACTGGTGTTCATCAATCCCACTTCTAGTACCATTCATCTCTATGTGAAGATCTGGATTTCCAAAAGAGGTATCTGGATAGCACATGACATCCAGATCATGGCAAATATGTTAAATTGTTTA
Source organism: Peromyscus eremicus (assembly GCF_949786415.1). Taxonomy (NCBI): domain Eukaryota; kingdom Metazoa; phylum Chordata; class Mammalia; order Rodentia; family Cricetidae; genus Peromyscus; species Peromyscus eremicus. The sequence continues at coordinate 16,311,823 of NC_081425.1, forward strand.
AGCCATTTATTGACATACAGTTGCTTGCTGTATTTAATATATATACTTTCACATTTACTGGCCCTATTTATTATAATATTCATTTGTCTTTCATGATGTTCAAGCTGTAAAATCTGAAAGCAAAGTCACCCTGATAGTTAAAATACTTTAACAATTCTGCTTTTAAAAAGAATTTCTCAGGGTCTCAAGGGATGACTTAGCACTTGCTCTTATTCCAGAAGACTGGATTTGATTCCCCAAACTCACATGACAGGACACAGTTGTCTGCAACTCCAGGTTCAAGAAAATGACACATTTTTCTGCTCTCTGTGGACACAAAGCATGGATATTATGCCCAGATATAAGAGGCAAGGCACACATGAAATAAAACAATACAATTTTTAAGAGATTAAAAAAAATTTCTTTCGCCGGGCGGTGGTGGCGCATGCCTTTAATCCCAGCACTCGGGAAGCAGAGCCAGGTGGATCTCTGTGAGTTCGAGGCCAGCCTGGGCTACCAAGTGAGTTCCAGGAAAGGCGCAAAGCTACACAGAGAAACCCTGTCTCGAAAAAAACAAAAAAAAAAAAAACAAAAAACAAAAAAAATCTTTCACAAGCATACTGACTTGGAGAGGAAAGTTCAGGAGGTACCAGTGACATGCAAGGAATTCCAGGCATCTGAGTAAAGCTGAAAATGAGAAAGCTCTGCCTCCCTACAGAAGAGCATATTAATTGGTTGACTGGTGCCAAGAAGTCATTTCTGAGAAGCGATATAAGAGTAACACACACACACACACCATACACACACATACATACAGTGTGTGTATACATAAATGTATATAGAAAAACATATATGTATGCAATAACAATTAATTTATAAAGAGGCCATGAAGTTGCAGGAGAATGGGGTCAGGTTTATGGAAGGTTTTGGAGGGAAGAAAGAGAAAGGAGAAATGCAATTAAAATTCAGTCTCAAAAATCAACAAAGGAAAACATTTATCAGTGAGTTATGAAAATAAAAATTAATTTGGACAGAATTCATTCATTAAATAAGATACGTTGACAAACATAAGCCAAATGCTTCACATCAATTTATCCTGCTGATCTCTATTCCAAATCAAAAGAGAAAGAAAGAAGAAGAAAGGAAGAAAGAAGAGACTAAAGAGAGGGAAAGAGATAGAAACATATTTCATTGAAGATTTTAGAAAATAAATTATCTTTCAGCAAGAAATTGCTGTGTTCTAAACAAGTGACAACAAGATTGGTAAATTTAGGGTGTTACTCAATCTTCTCTTTAGATACCTTAGTTGAATCAAATTCAATTTATAACATTCTTAAAATTAACCCAAAAGATTATATACTCTGTTTTCATATTATGTCAGATATTTTCATAATATAACAAAAAACTTTCACGTTGGAAGTGACATATATATTCTCATGTAGAATTTCTCATAGAATGAAATGCAATAAGAAAACTGAGTGACACAATGTTAAATATAAAATACTATCATTATTTGGTGTTTGATAATGTTGTTATACTGAAAACATAACTAAGAAATGTTTATTGAAATCAAATCTAGAAAATAATTTATTTTTTAAGTAGCCTCAATACTGAGTATGCCTCAATGAATCTTAAAATAAAAATAAAAATGACTTTATATTGAAAGTTTTTATTGATAATGATATTCATATGCTGTTCAGATTTGGTCTAAACATGAGACAAATATGTGTCTAAGTATGATTATATTTCCAGATCACTGAATATGTATATACTGTGAATAACTTATTTTATTCACCCAGTTAACAGGGTTATATTTTCATAAAGTATTACAGAATCAAACAGCCTCTATAAGCTAATGGTAGATAAAGTCAATAGAAATTGTTCTTTTAAGAGAAATTCACAGAACAGCAAAAGAAAAAAAATCCTAGCATTCCAGAAACTTACACAAATAAAACTTCACTTGTTTCCTTTTGTAATTGAACAAACGTTAAGTGAAATAGACCACAGAATTTATTAAATACTGAGAATAATCAATTCTTCTTAAAGTTAAATGAAGCATGAAAAGAGTAAAATTATCATGACCCATGTGTCATTTTCATTCAAAGGAAGGTATGGAAGGAGAAAAAGAATCAATTTGTATGATATCCTTGGTGATTTTAAAATTATTAACCTTAACCCGAGAATCCATTTATAAAAGCAGGAAGATATTAAAGTTCACGTGTTTCATTTTCATACTAAATCATTCCGGTTTTGCTTCTACATTTGGTCACTCTGAAGCAGTACCACTTTTAGTCATGTGAAGTCAAAAGATGCTGAGGAAGCAGTGGAGGGAGACCGCGAAGCAAGCCTCAGACAAAGGACTGCCTCCTACTAGGAGACTCTAACTTTTGTGACTGATATAACATTCTCAGGACTATTGAGGTATAAAGGGGGATGTGTATTTGAAGCTGTCCATAAAATGACAAAAACAGAACTTGGCTACTCTTGTCAGTAAGAAGGCAGCAGCACACCTGTCCGGGCCGTTGGTCCTACCATTTCCTAGTTCTCAGCCAGCCTACGTGATGCTGGCCTAACATAGTCAGTAAATGTGTTGATAGACATTTCCTCTGTTCCCTGTTTATAACAGTTGTTAGAATTTCCTTTTTGGAACTCATTCAGAGCAATTTGAATCTGTGCTCATGGGCACAAGTCACTTGTATTCTGCTCAAAATAAGCTATTTTTGTATTTTTCTTTAAAGTAGGGTCTCTATTTTGAGTCGTCAGAAGGTACTGAACATACTTTACTTTCAAGCCTGAGGCTTTCTTTCTTTCTTTCTTTTTTCTTTTTTAACTACGATATTGTTCAGCAATTCTCTCCTTAGTAATGGCATAGCATATTGAAGAGAAATTTAAAAGAGGGACCAAAAAGTAAATGGAATTTTGTCCTCTAAGTTATTATTTAGGATGTTCTCTTTCATCAGTGTTGTTAAGGAGATTCTCATGCTTACCAGATGAGGTAATTTTAAATAAATTTTCTAAGAAATCTCAATCCTACTGATAGATTAGATTTAATGTTCTGTTTTCCCTATAATTCCTTTACCTTAGAAATAATTTTATTTGTAGCTTTAATAAAGAGCATGTATGGCAAAAGTTATAATATATTTTGATTTTTAAAGAAAGATGAGTTCAGTGAAAAAAAATGTATCTTTCAAAATACGAGGCAACCATTTACATATCTAGGCATGCACATTTAATCTTGAATATGGGGTTATTGTGCATGTTTTGATAGATGTTGTGTGATAGTTAGATTTGTTTTTATCTCACAAAGGAGTTTGAAATTTCGGGTGCATTTATGTTACATAAGAACGATAGTGATGACCAAAGGAGCTTGTAGTGCCCTTCTGAACTGCACAAAGAAATTAAGCACTATATTTATAACAAGACCTCCTAGGACATGTAAAGTAGAAATATACATCTTGTATTGTTTGCTTTCTATGTGTAATGTTCATATCCACCATGTTCTGAGATATTGATTCAGCAATGTAAGACCAATTCCCCACAGAATCAAACCTGAAATTATGTCACAACCTACTAAATTTTTAAGCTTTTGGGTTCCCCATTTATATTCCTTTGTGTAACATTGTACTTATTCTCAAAATGTGGAAAAAGCCTTCTCCATATCTGTCTTGCTTGGTTGGCCAAATCAAAATAAACTTAATTTTTCTACTTTACCAACGTATTTCTGACAAATAGAATTTGGGGTGATGGTGGGTGCTCAGGCCTCATCCATGGCCCCCAGAATTTCATCTCTGGCTTAGAGTCCTAGAAGCACAGGCAGTACAGTAATTGGCTGCCTTTCTATAGTTTACTCTTGCATATTGTTTCCACTAAGTATCATCTTGTAAACTGCAACTGTTAAAAATAAACTATCTCTTATTGCTTGAATTGAGTTGTATTATGTTACAGAATTTCCTCGATTCTCACAAATGTTGGGTGAAGTTTCTTATTGAAGTAGAAAATGGAATTACTCTCACTTTTTTTATAATTTTACATGCTGTTGTCCTAGCCATTACCTATTCCTCAACCATCCTTCTTTTCTCCATTAGCCTACTTTTAAATAGAAATTGAAATTATAGCATAGAAAAATGTTTAAGCATTAGCCAGAAAATAAGTGTGTACATTTTCCACCATGACAGGGGAATTTACTTGCTCAAGCAAAGAGGGTGGACAGCATGTCATTCAAGGTACATTTTAGAAATCACAAATGTTAAAATATGTCATGAGTATCATGTATGGGCAACAAGTTAACTGAAACAAGAAATTCTTTTAATTTGCAACTTAACTAAAAAAAGAAAGTAGAAAATAATGACTATTGTGGTGATATTTTGTTTATGCTGAAATGTGGTGATATTTTATTTGTGCTTTAATAAATAATGCTTACCTGTAGATCAGAGGAAAAAGGCTAGCCATTATAAGTAAACAAAGAAGTCAGGCAGTGGTAGCACATGTCCTTAATATGATCACCTAGCAGGCAGGATAACTGTGTGTTCAAGGCCACACTAGAAGTCTGGTGGTACATGCCTTTAATCCCAGTACCAACCATAGAGTTCTGGAGGCCTGTACAGAAAGGAAGTGACAGAGCTATGTAGGAAGAGGAAGTGATGTAGTTGGACAGAGAGAAAATCAGATGGCAGAACAGCAAGGCATGTAGGTGTGGGTAGATAGGAAGTAACTCACATTTAGAAGCTGCAGAGTTGGTGAGGTAAGGTTGGCTGGTGGTTTTCCCTATTACCCTGATCTCTCTAAGGCTTTCATCCCTATATTTGGCTTTGTGTTTTTTTATTTAATAAGACCATTTAGAATTTCATCTACAACTTTTATGCTTGTACTTTACATTGCATATTTGTCCCACACATTAAATGAAATTAATTAGTTTTGGTATGTTACATAATTCCAATATGTTTAAAGACAGGCATTAATATAACTTAACCTGGCCTTAAATGTGTTATATAGCAAAGGATGGCCCTGAACTCTTAAGTCTCTTGGCTCTGTCTCCAGAGTGCTAGATTGTAGCTGTACACCATGAAGGCTAGTTTTATGTTTTACTGAGGATTAAACGCAGGGTTTATGCATGCTAAGCAAATACTGTACATATAATACTACACAACCAATCTATCTTCAAATAAATTCTAAATACTGATTTCACTCATGAATTTTAGCAAAATATTATATAAAATATATTAGTTATAAGCTTCTTTTATTATTTTAGACAAAAAAGGGAAAATGTGATGATATTATGTGTCCCAATATATTGTATGCCCTAATAAACTTATCTGAGGTCAGAGAACAGAACAGCCACTAGATAGACATAGAAGCCAGGCAAGGTGGCACACACCTTAATCCGAGCACTTGTCTTGCTTGGAAAAGACACATGCCTTTAATCCCAGGAAGTGATGGTAGGAAACAAAAAGTATATAAGCCATGAGAACCAGGAACTAGAGATTTTTAGGCTTTTAAGCTTTTAGGCTTTTAGCAGCAGTTCAGCTGAGATCCATTCCGGTGAGGACTCAGAAGCTTCCAGTTTGAGGAAACAGGATCAGTTAAGGAATTGGCGAGGTGAGGTTAGATGTGGCTTGTTCTGTATCTCTGATCTTTCAGTATTCACCCCAGTATCTGGCTCCTGAGTTTTTTACTAATAAGACCGTTTAAGATTTGTGCTACACTTAAGCATGCTGGGCAAATACTGTACCTATTATACTACACAATCAGTCTTCAAATAAGTTCTAAATACTGATTTCATTCATGAATTTTAAGCAAAACATATAAAAGAGAATGATTTTGTCTACTCATAGAAATACATTTTAATCAGAGAACCTGAAAAATGTTTATATAAAATCTTGATAGCTATTAAGATACATTGATGAATATTATGGTATCAATTCAATTTTTATTAGCTAAAGGACTGAAACCTGTATATAGCATTTCTTTCGTAGAAAGCCAACAGAAAATTTGTATTATTTTGAAATTATTGCTGATATAGTCATTACTTTTTACAGGTACTATGCTTGAAATGTATCATCTAAAATTTAACTATATGTCTGTTCTGTTTTATGTAAAATAGCCCTGGGGAATATTTTCTGAGAATAATAGGTTTAATTTATAGAATGCAAGTCAACATAATTAAGTTTACCAAAGACAAGTCAGTGACAGAAAAATTTCATTACTGAGAAATCATGAAGTAAACTTCCTTTGTTTACCTCATAAGAGTGATTGGGGTAGAGGGAGTAGGTAATTTTATTTCAGTGAAAGTGTTATAAATGGAGAGTTACAAATTTCAGCTAGGCAATTTTATCTGAAGACAGAGTGGAAGGAATAATTTTTCAGTAATATACGATATATGCAGCAATGAAATGACTGTCATATTTATAATTAACCAGATGACAAACAGAAAAAGACTACTTTTATGTCATTTTAAAAACAGACAGCAGAAAATTGTGTCTTAAAGCTTCTTTTACTGATTACAGCTATTTATCCTAATCTGGCTAATGGTTCAGGATAAAGAAGCACAGAAGGTCAAGATGTCCATGTTTTTTTTCTGTGTTGACAGCTGGATACTTGAAAAATAAATAAGTAAATATTTCTTGTCTATTGTTTTGGTCAGACTGGTTGAATTCCCTGAAAATATTAAATAGAAACATGATAGTCAATATGTTGATTCTTTAGGAAATGCCTTGGGGGAAAGCTGATATATCACATTGCTGTGAGCCTCATGGACACAGCAGGCACCCTTGAGTATAAGGGTCTAAGGAGCCTAGAGATCTTTCTCTAAGCTTGGCCAAAAAAAGGAGATGGTGCCCTCGGTGAAAGTACACTGTCACAAGATGCTAGACCTTTTGAGACCTTGCTTTTGAACTTTGTTGCTGCAATAAATCTTTTTTATTGCTGTTGTTTATAAATACAGTGCTTATAATATTTTAGGCAACACTTAGACTAGGATATCTCAGTTCAATTAGTATTGTGTGGAGACTGAATATATGAGAGCCCAGCAGATTTATCAGATGCAATAAATTCAGAGCTCAGGGCAAGTTGTGAGAGAACTTCGTATTAAACAGGTGATGGAATTTCTTGGTGTAAAATGTAACTTAATTTGTTTTTTACAGTAAATATTGACAGTGAATGCAAATTCAGCATGCTAATTGTTTTCTGTTTTAGTGTTTAGACTCACTTAAACTCAAGGTGCAAATATATGTAAATTAGGTAAATTATTCTTCCAAGCTAATTGCCCAGCTTCCCGAAGCAACCATATAATTCATCAAGTGTTTGCTGCATCAGAGTATTTATATTATAATGTGTAAATACTCTTTCAATCATTTGTGACAGAATTTATTCATTCCTTCATTTTTTCATTTATACATTTACTTTTTATTTCTAAACGTTAATCTTAAACTATTTAATATAAATTTTTAGAAAATAGCAGCTAGCATAATAAAAGTAAAACAATACAATTTCTCCTTTTGTGAGTGCTACATAAATGTTCATACTTTCTTTTAATTCAAGCTTGAATTCAAGGCCTACCTTCCGTTTAAGAGGCTTCTCTTTCCACTTAGTACGTTTTAGATTTATTTGCTGTATTACATTATTATTTCACAAAGACACTGTACATCAGTAGGAACTCATTAGTAGAAGCCCTCAGTTACATAACAAGACACTGTCACCAGCTTAAACAGGAGAACAGTGTTTCAGCCTTTGTCCTGGGAAACATTTGAGTCAATAGAAAAACCCAGGTGTCTCGATGTCACAAATGACACAAAACAGTGAAAAAAATGTAGTAATTTTCAGAGGCGAAGATGCTTTTTTACCCCCTGGGTAAATGGAACTATATTTTTGTTGTTATTAGATACCACCCTCTGCAAGTCACCTTGTGTTTGGCATTTTTGACATATAATTCTTCCCTTTACCTCATACTATTTCATCTATACATTGATACAGATCTTATAAAAATTAACCTGACTCATTTATTCACACTGATTAAAAATCACATGCCTGAATGTAGATTATTCTGCCTTCCCAGAGTGAATTATGTACTTTCTTACAGGAATGAAAAAAGAAGAGGACAAAAGGCTGTGTGATATTATCAATGTAGTCTCAATTAAGGCAATGATTTGCTCCTGTAATTTTTTTTTTTAATCTTCTAACTGATTAGTGAGCCAAAGTGAACCCCAGTCTATTTGAATTGCTTTATAGCAATCCAAACCTTTATTGTATTGATTTAATTCACTTATCTGGATTTAAAGAATCAGGGTATTACTTGATTAAAGGATAGATTTTTCCATAGTGGTCAGTGATTGTAAAGAGCCATTAGAATTTATTCAGGTATTTTATGTCAGACTTTCAATACCACTGAAAAGAGTTCAGAAGGTCTGTATTAGAGTGCAGGCAAATGTTAAACGGTCTTTGAAATGAATTGAAATGCCTTCCCTATTCATTTTATCGATATTCCTATAGTGATCTGAACCAAGTGTTTGCTCTCTATTCCTCTTCCTGTTTTGCATTCCTTTGTTTGTTTGTTTGTTTGTTTTGCTTCTGCAATAATTCATAAACTCAATGTCATTTCAGGAATGCTGATAGAATGTTTTCTACAAAACATGTATCTTTCCAATTATCAAGATATTTTCAAAGGCGTGTTACTATAATACAAATGCTGTCTGTCCCTTCAGGGGTTAAGGCAAGACAAAGAAGATTTAACTGGTGTTTAACATTAATGAACAGTGTAGCAGCTCCACTAATGTGTGTAGGAAAGGGCCATTAAGTTGACTTTGTCAGATAGAAAGGAGAAGGAAAGTAATTCCAAACAAAAAGCCTATTTCAGTCATGCTGATGCTTTGTAGTTATCTTGTTTGAGTGGCTTTTGAAGAGTGTTTATCTTTCTTCCCACAAACAGGGCTTTGGCCTTGACTATGTAACCAACTACCTTCTGAGATTATTTTTATTTTTTTTTTTTACAAATTGTATGTATGTGAATGGGTATGTATACTTATGTTCAAGTTCCTACAGGGGCTGGAGATACTGGATCTCCCTGGACCTAGAGTCACAAGCAGTTGTGAGCTGTTGGATGCAGGAACTAAGAACCAAACTGGGCTCTTTGCAAGAAGAGTAAGTTCTCTTAACTTGTGATCCATTTCTTCAGCTCCTGGTAGCCTACTTCTTAAAGACTTTTTGTTCATGGGTTGATTGTTCAACCCCTATCAACAAATGTGGAAAACACATGTCAATCTAGACCTAGAAAGAAACACAAGGTAGAAGGATGCCTTGATTCCACATGGGATGGCTACAAATTCTAATTAAATGAGTGAATTGATTTCAGGAAAAAAAAAAAAAAAAAAAAACTATAGACTACATCAGTTGAATAATGTTGTATCTGTTTATAGGGTGAGACATGTGAACAAGGTAAGATAAGAGAGGAACTCAGATTTGTGGTAATCAATTTTAGTTATTTTAAATAGCATGACAATTAGGGAGTTTGGTCATCCTATCATCAGAGTAGGTCAGTTCGGACTGTCTCTTGACCATTGCCAGCAGTCTGTTGTGGGGGTATCTTTGTGGATTTCTGTGGGCCTCTCTAGCACTTTGCTTCTTCCTATTCTCATGTGGTCTTCATTTATCATGGTCTTTTATTCCTTGTTCTCCCTCTCTGTTCTTGATCCAACTGGGATCTCACGCTCCCCTAAGCTCTCTTTCCCTCGACCCTTGCCCTTCATTACCCCCACTCACGTCCATGTTGTTCATGTAGATCTCATCCATTTCTCTGTCATTCGGCGATCCCTGTGTCTTTCTTGGAGTCCTGTTTTATACATTATAAGTAAATACATCTAAATGTAAATTAAAAATAAATTATTTTATAATATTGAAGAGATTCTGTAGAACTATGGTTAAATAAGTGATGTTATAATGTGTATTTTATTACTGATTTTGTAATGTTTTCAAATAGGGTTGTGAAAGGAAATATATGCTAGCTAATGCACATTGAGTAGGAAAATACAGAAACTTTATTTTTCTGTAAATGTGATGAAAGAATTTTTACTTTGTTCTTGATGTTTTATATTAAATTAATCCTGCGGTGTTTGAAGCCATTATGGAAGTAGTGTCATTTGAATACACTTCACAATTATTTGCCGGGCGGTGGTGGCGCACGCCTTTAATCCCAGCACTCGGGAGGCAGAGCCAGGCGGATCTCTGTGAGTTCAAGGCCAGCCTGGGCTACCAAGTGAGTTCCAGGAAAGGCGCAAAGCTACACAGAGAAACCCTGTCTCGAAAAAACAAAAAAAAAAAAACAAAAAAAACAAACAAAAAAAAAAAACAATTATTTAGTAAGGGTATTTGCTAAGGTGATGGATGGCCTATGTAGCATGTAATTCACAAGTTACAGGATGATTTTTATAAGCCTCAAAAGATTAATACCTAGAGAAGAATAAATATAATATCTTCCACTATTCTTTTTTTTTTTTTTCTTTTTTTTTTTGCAGGGTTTTTCTTTGTAGCTTTGGAGCCTGTCCTGGAACTTGCTCTGTAGCCCAGGCTGGGCTCGAACTCACAGAGATCAGCCTGCCTCTGGCTCCTGAGTGCTGGGAGTAAAGGCGTGCACCATCGCCAGTTGATATCTTTCACTTTTCTGATGTGTATCACTACTACTTTCATGTAATTAATACTAGTAACAATGTTAAATTTAATACTTTAAATCATATAAATTAAAATTATTTTAATCTCTAAGGTATGAAACACAGAACTTTTTGTTTAAGAGAGCAAAATCATAGAACCCTCAGCTCCCATGTCTGGCTGTGTGCTGCCATGCTCCCTGCCATGAGGATAAAGGAATTTACCTCTCAGAGTTCAAGAAAGCCACAATTAAATGCAATAGAACATTGACTAAGACATAGAATGTCCAAATAATTCATGAAATTTTTCTTTACTTATGTATTTTTATGTGGCCTCACTAAATTAATAGTTTATTATTTTGAATAAATTAATATTAATTTTTCCCTTTAAGTTGTTTGCATATCAGACTTTACAATGCCAGGGACCAAATAACAATGAAATATTGTAGAATATAAATTATTGAGAAAAATAAATTAAAATATACTCAAAGACATTTTGTACAGTTTTAGTTAATTTTCTATTGCTATGATAAGACACCATGATCAAGGCAACTTATCAAAGAAAGGGTTTCAAAGGCTGAATCCATGGCCATCTTGTAGGGGACCATAGTATCACACAGGCAGATGTGGTGCTAGAGCAATATCAGAAAGTTCACATCATGAGACACAACCACAAGGCCGAGAGAACTAAGTGGAAATAGAATAGGCTTTTGAAACTTCAAGGCCTGCCCCTAGAAAAACACTTATCTACTCCAACAAGGTCACACCTCTTAATCCTTCCCAAACAATTCCACCAACTGTGGATAAACTTCTCAAACATACAAATCTATAGGGGAAAATTCTCTTTAAATATAATAAAAACACCAAATAGACTATAAAAGGAGCAAATAGAAAGTTAGACATGAGATCTGTATAATTTTAAAATGTTGCATTAATCCAGCATTGCAATTCTTGAAAACCTGTGTGAATTAGTACTTGTAAAGAAAAATGGAATAATATTTCTAAACATGTGGATATGGTATATGTTAAACAGTCTCTGCAAGTATATTGTAAAGTATTCTAAAATTTGATGACTGAAATATCTTATAGTAAGGTAAAACATTTTCATAATATACGTGAAGTTTAATGAGACCTTTTAAAAATTTTTCCCTTGAAAAAAAAGAATGGAAATAATACTGTGAATGCTTCATAGCAAAGTCAATTATTATTGTTTCATATGCATTTTAGAGTGAACTAGCTCTAATTTATATGCACAGTAATTATGTGTGCACATACTAGTATTGTATTACTGTTTATGTGTCTCAAATCTCATACTATCATAAGTAGAAATTTTTCCATACTATTGAATACAACAATGACTAAAACCAAATAAACTTTCTCCTTTGCTATATCTATACTTTAGTTAATAAAATGTCTACTTTGATCAAATCAATGCTGAGAAAAATATAACAAGAAAGGAAGTAGCAGCATGAATTAACAATAATCAGGAGATTTCTCGTTGCTTTCTAAATGGTAAGAATTACATTTCATCAAAAATTTAGAAATTGTCATTAGTGATTCATTTTTTTTACTATTTATTGAATATAGATTCTTGCCTCATATAATATATCCCAACTGAAGCCTCCCTTCCCTCTACTTCCTTCAGCTGCTCCCCCAACCTCTCCTTTATCCTTGATTCACTCCTCCTTCTTTTCCTCTTCAGAAATGAACAAGCCTCCTAGAGATGACAGTCAAATAGGACAAAACAAGCTACAGTAAGACAAGGTGAAAGTCCTCATATTGAGGCTGGGCAAGGCAATCCAAAGGAGGAAGAGTCTCAAGAGCAGGCAGAAAAGTCAGAGAAACATGCCCACTGATAGGAGTCCCCCCAAAACACCAAGTAATAGCCATAGCATATATGTAGAGGATTCAGTGTAGACCCAAGCAGGTCCTGTGAGTGACACTTCTGTACTTATAAGCTCATGTGAACCTTGCTTAGTTGATTCATTGGGCCACGTTCTCCTAGTGTCCTCTATCTTCTCTGACTCCTGCAATCCTTTCTTCTGTCTTCGACAGGGTTTCCCAGTCTCTGAGAGGAGGGACCCAATAGAGACTTCAAATTTATATCCTGTCTCTCTTTCTCTCTGCATAATGTCTGGCTGTGGGTCTCTGCACCGACTCCCATCAGCTTCCATAGGAAGCCTCTGGTGGTGACTTGAACAAGGTTTCAACCTATAAGTATAGCAGAACATCATCAGGAATCAATTCATTGATTTTTTTTTTCTACCCTAGGCCTCTGGGCTATCTAGTATCTGGCTCCTCCCTAGCCATCCAGGCAGTGTAGTACATGGGCTCCCTCTCATGGCCTGGGCCTCAAGTTAAACCAAACATTGGTTGGCCACTCCCACAAGATCTGTGCCATCATTGCCCCAATACTTCTTGGAGGCAGGACAGGTTTTAGGTTGAGGTTTTTGTGTCTCCGTTGGCATCCAGATTTTTCTTTTTGCAGCCGGCACAGCACATTTCTGCACCAAAGACATTAGAATGTAGGGGTGAAGGCTCCATGCAGGCACTAGGTCGACCTCCCTACATTCAGTAAGCTGAATGTTGTCCTGGGCAATGGGGTCCCACTGTCAGTTTTCAGAGGACCATCTTCTGTCCTATCATCAGCCTGGATTATTTAGGGATCTCCATGGAACCCTCTCAGCAACATCTCAAAGCAATGCAGTCCACTACCACTACTGGAAGCTTTGCCTGCAAAAGATGGCCAGTTCAGACTCTGTATCCTACATTAATAGGAGTCCTCACTAGGATCAGTCTCATAGAATCCAGGAAGTGTCCACTGCAATGGGTTTCCACACTGCCCTCCTAATGCTCATCAATACTACCTATCTCTCCTTCATTCTCTTTCTCCATTGCCACCCTACCTGAACCTCCCACCTCAAGTCCCCACCCATGTGCATTCCACCCACAAAATTTATTTTGTTTCCTCTTTCCAGGGAAGTCCATATGTTGCCCCTAGAAACTTCCTCTATTTCTAACTTCTCTGGGTCTGTGGATTGTAACTTGATTATAATTTACTCAACAACTATTACCCATTTAATAGTACTCACTCTTTGTGAGTCATTATTTAAAACTCTATGTCAATGTACACTGTGCTCATGAAAACCATCAGTAGCCATTAATGTTTTCCCACAAAAAAATAGTGACAGCATTCCCAATAAAGGAGATTATATATATATATATATATATATATATATATATATATATATATATATATATCTCAAAAGTTCACACTTAACTAAGACATTCAATTTTATAAAAGGACATAGCTTTTATAATATATTTATGTCTTTTTTGATATTAACTCTTAAATATATAGTGCTTTGGGGTTATTAATGGAGTTGATTATATGAATGATCTCAACTGCTGGACTCTCTTTGTGAGTGTTTCTACTTTAGCTTCCCTCTTTGTTGGCTACTTTATCTCTAATGTACATTTTACTTCTATATCTTTTCTCTGGTTTTGCTCCACAAGTGTAATACTTTCCTAGAATGTCCATAATAAAATAACTCAAGATGGTGGTTCACCACAGTAGCAATTTAAGGTCTGAGGCCTTTGAACTTACACTTGGGTATCAGTAGAGTCATACTCTCTGAACCCTTCAGAGATCTCAGCCTTCCCTCTTTCTTAAGGCTATCTGTGGCATTCTTCTTTGTAACTGTAGTGCTTTAATTGCTCAAAAAATGGCCCTTTTCTTCAAGGGTGCCTTTGTCATCTTTGTTTTTATGAACACCAGTCATAATGGATGATCCCCCTTCCTACTGAAGTCCCTATGACTATGGGCACCTGCCAAGATCCAAATTCAAACCAGCTTACACCTACAGATACAGTGAAGAGAAAAATAACATAACTTTTGGGTGGGTACAGTCCATTTTGTATAACTTGCATATAAACATGACTTCTTCCTCTATATCCTTTTGTTGTTACTAAAATTTGTGTAACTATAGTGGTTATTTATAATAATCTACAACAAAATAATAACACTTTCTATTACTTACTATTATACCAGTGTCTTTTCTTTCATAGCACTCAACATTACCTGACTTTTTATTATTCTACTCATTGAAATAATATCTGTTAGTCCACACAAAAACTCAGTTCAAAGAGAATGAAATGTTGTTAATTTTATTGATTTTTCTGTCCCTATCAATTACATAAGTGCCTAGAAATTATGAGGTATTCGATAAGTATTTGTAGATTTACTGAAAGAACACAATCAAATTAAGTGGAAGATAATTATAGATTTCTTCAAATTTCTCATTACAGTTACCATTTAGATAATAAAGTTACATGAGCCAGAATTTCAAGGTAGCAGTACTAATTCAAAATAATGAAAAGTGACATTACTTAAGAACATGTTGTTTAGTGGTTTCTACTGATACAAACTGTCCATCTAGGAGAAAATCTCATTAAGACATTGGGTTTTCTAAATGGACGTTAAATAGTCTCTCCTACATAGAAGAACCTTAGTCTCAGGAAAGAAATGGCTCCACGTTTAAAAGAGAGCAAGGAGGGGTGGATGGGGCAGTATAGGAAGAAAGGGAAGAGAAAATGATATAATTATAGTTGAGATTTACAAATTTATATTATATTTGTGTCAATAAGCTATTATATAAAAGTGGTATTATGATTTACCTGTTGAGCCATTTTTTTTCAGCCTTAAAATTTGAGGTTTTAGAAACATAGTCTTGTAAATATCGAGTGGGAGAACACTAAAGTAAAGCCACAATGTTGAGAGATTTTTAATGTCATACAAAACTTTCTTATTACTAATTTTTAAAACTTTCAACAACCCAGACTTAAATGTAAGTTTCACTTATAGCTACATATGCATGTAAATACTCACATTTCAATAATATGGTACGAACATTTATAATGTTTTCCAACAATTCAACATTAACAACGAACCTGTCTCTCTAAATAAGAATAATGTAGTTGAAAGAGATGTCTCGTTTGTGCTCTGTTTTCCCTGTTATTAGTGAATACATTTTAGATGTTTTTCATATATAAGTTAAGAAATCTCTATACTATTAGGTTTCCATGTAACCCCTCATATTGCCGTTAGTTTAACTGTCCCTCTCCAAATTCCTTCTAGTAACAACTTCTTCCCTCTCCTCTCTATTGGACCCTGCAATTCCCATCCCTACAGTTTGCCCTGTATATTCAAATGTATCTATTCTATTTCACCATCCTAAAGGGTCCTTATCTCTCATCTTGTACCTTACTCTGTACCTAAGCTCTGTGGTTATAGGGATTGTCCCTGCTTATTGAAGACTTAACAGTGAGAATTCACATATAAGCATGCACACGGTATTTGTACTTTGAGGTCTCAGTTACCTCACTCAGGATGATTTCTTTTATAGCTCAATTCATTTATCTGCAAATTTCATGATTTAATGTATTTTTTAAGACCTGAGTAATATCCCATTGTATAAATGTACAAAATTTCCATATCCATTCATATGTTGACAGACATCTAGGTTGTTTCTAATTTTTGGCTATTATGATTAGAGCACTAATGAACATGGTTGATTTGCGGTAGTTTGAAGTACCCTTTGGGTATATGCCCAAGAGTGGTATAGTTGGATTTTGCAGTATATCTATTTCCAGCTTCCTGAGGAACTTCCATATTGATTTCCATTATGGCTGTAATATTTGTAGTCCTAACAGCAATGGGGGAGTGTTCTCCTTGCCTTACATCCTTATCAGAATGAGCTATCATTTATTTTGTGGATCTTGTTCATTTTGACTAATGTTAGATGAAATCTCATTGTAATTTTAATTTGCATTTCACTAAAGATGTTGAACATTTCTTAAGTGTTTTTCAGTCATTTTAGTTTCCTCTTTTGAGAATGACACAGTTTTTTAAAAATATTTTATTTTATAATATAATTTAATTCTACATATCAGCCACGGATTCCCTTGTTCTCCCCCTCCCGCCCCCCTCCCCTTCCCCCCAAGCCCATCCCCCATTCCCATCCCCCCAGGGCAAAGACTCCCCCAACCTGGTAGACTCAGTCCAGGCAGGTCCAGTCCCCTCCTCCCAGGCTGAGCCAAGCATCCCTGCATAAGCCCCAGGTTTCAAACAACCAACTCATGCACTGAGCACAGAACCCGGTCCCACTGCTTGGATGCCTCCCAAACAGATCAAGCCAACGGACGGTCTCACCTATTCAGAGGGCCTGATCTAGTTGGGGGCCCCTCAGCCATTGGTTCATAGAGAATGACACAGTTTTTAATTGGGCTATTTGTTTTCTTGATGTCCAGTTTTCTGAGTTCTATATATGTATTATATATTTGCCCTCTATCAGATGTACAGTAGGTAAGAATCACTTCCCTTCAACCAAAGAATGGATAAAGATGTGATGCATATATACAATAGAGTACTACTCAGCAGAGAGAAACAATGACATCATGAGGTTTGCAGGCAAATGGATGGAATTAGAAAATATCATCCTGAGCGAGGTAACCTAGACTAAGGAAGGCAAACATGGTATGTACTCACTTGTAAATGGATACTAGATGTAAAGCAAAGGATAACCAGACTACAACTCACAGCTCCAGAGAAACTAGCTAACAAGAAGGATCCTAAGAGGAATGCATGGATCACCCTGGGAAGGGGAAATAGATCAGATCTCCATGAGAAAACTGGGAGTGGAGGGGCAATAAAGGGTAGGGGATTGGGGATGAAAACATAAGGGAATGAGATGATCCAGCTGGAAAAAGGAGAGAGTGGGAGAGCAATGAAAGAGACACCATGATAGAGGGAGACATCACGGGGATAGAGAGAAACTTAGTTCTAGGAAAGTTCCCAGGAATCCAGAAAGATAACCCCAGCTTAGACCACTAACAATAGTGGAGAGGGTGTCTGAGCTGGCTTACCCCGGTTATCAGACAGATGAATATCCTAACTATCATCATAAAGCCCTAATTCAGTAACGAATGGAAGCAAATGCAGAGATACACAGCCAAGCACCAGACCAAGCTCCAGGCATCCAGTTGAAGAGAGCAAAGAGGGATTCTATGAACAAGGGGCATCAAGATCATGATGGGAAAACCTACAGAGACAACGAAACCAAGCTAGTGGGAACTCATGAACTTCAGAGTAACAACTGTGGAGCCTGCATGGGACTGGAATAGGACCTCTGCTTAAGCAGGACAATTGTGTAGCTTGATCTGCTTAAGGGGCCCACTAGCAGTAGAATCAAGATCCATCCATGGTGCATGATCAGGCTTTTTTAGCCCATTACCTATTGTGGGACACCTTGCACAGGCTTAATGCAGGGGGAAGGACTTGGACCTGCCTCAACTGAATGTATCAGGCTCTGCTGACTCCCCATGGGAGGCTTTACCTTGTCAGAGGAGGGGATTGGGGGTGGGTTGGGAGGAACAGCTGGAGGGGGCAGGAGGAGGGAAAAGAGGGGAATCTGTGGTTGGTATGTAAAATGAATAAAAAATTTCTTAATAAAAAAATCACTTTCTTTTATTTAGCTTCTTGTATTATATAGTTGATGGCCACCTTTGCTCTACAGAAGCTTTTCCTTTTTAAAAATTCCTATTTGTTAATAGTTGTTCTTAGATCTTGTGTTATCATCATTCTGTTCAGAAACTCTTTTGTTTGTTGATTTTTTTTTCCTGTGCCATTGAGTTCAAGGATATTCCTCATTTTCTTTCCTATCTGGTTCAGTGGATATGACTGTAAATTTAGGTCTTCGATTCCTTTGGAGATGAGTTTTATAGGGGTCTTAAGAATGGATCTTTGTGGATTCAGCTACGTGAAGCCATCTAGTTTGACCAATGCCATTTGTTGATAATGCTGTCTTTTTTCCCTTTGTCTATTTTTGATTCTTTATAAAAAAATACCATGTCCTTATGTATGTAAACTTATGTCTAGCTCTTCAATTCAATTCCATTCATTGATGTGTTTTTATTCTAATATCACATATTTTCATTACTGTAGCTCTATAGTACAACTTGAGATGGAGTATAGTGAGACCTCCAGAAGCTCTTCAATTATTCAGCATTGTTTTATCGACCCTGGGTAGATACTGACCAATGAACACAAAAAAAGGATTGTTGCAATAAAATGAATCCTAATGACATTCTGGTATACTCATAGATGAGTATGACACTCTTCTTTTATCAGAGAAGCTTCCTCTTTCAGTAGACGGCAACAAATACAAAGACTTGCAACTGGACAATGTGTAGAGAGTGGGAAACCTTGGAATACTCAGTCCTAAATTGTATGCCTCTATTAGTCCTAAATTGGATGTCTCTATCAAATTCCTCTTTTCAGAGCTCATGGAACTTCGGGGAAGAAGACACAGAAAGATTGTAAGAGGCAGTGGATAAGGGAGACAAGAAGGGAAAAAAATCTTTCTAGAAACAAACAGATTGGAATGAACATATGAACTTACAGGGACTGTGGCAGCATGCAAAGGTCCTGTATATTCTAACCCACGTGGGCCCCAGTGCTGAAAGGGAAAGCAGACACATGCTGTCATCACTTACCCAGAAGCTATCTCCAATTGAACATTGTTTTCTAAACAAAACAAAATAACAACAAAAAAAAAAACCATTATTTCTTCTAAAGGACTCTCACTGGTTATACAAACTATGCTTAAGTTCAGGTCCTATGCTCAGCAGTAGATGGTCAACAATAAATGAATTCTATGATATTTTAGTTGTTTATTGTTTTGTTTGTTTGTGCTTACATTCTTTATTTGGGCATTTTTTTAACCTTACATATCTTTTACTTGTTTATTATGGTTTCCAATTTTATTTTTATTGGTTTCCTGAGCGGGCAAACAAGTGTTTCTCAGCATCTATATGTGTTTCTTATATTTTTATATTTGGCTCATTTTTCTGTTTGTTTTGTCCTACTGTGGCTTGTTTTTATTTTGTTTTATATCATTTTATGATCAATATTTTTGAAGATGCAAATTTACATTATAATGACAGAAAATATGTGAATTTGGGTGGATAAGGAAGTGGGAAGAATCTGGGACAGTGCAGATGATGAGAAGCTGTAATCAGAATAGATTATATGAAGAAAAATCTGGGTTTTTTAATTATTTTTTTGTATACCAAGAATGTTTAATAATGTGCAATATAACAGAGTACTTTATACCACACAAAGCATGTTGTACTTCATACTTGTTGGTTTAAAATCTGTTTTTAATATCAAAGGAATAATATGGTAAGAGATGTTAAAAATAATGTCTGTTTACCTTGTCCAAGAGCTTTAGAAGATGTAATTACTACAGTAAATCTTAAAGTGTTTGCTGCGGAAATCTAATAATTTGTGTTTACTTCTTTTCATAATTCAATGGTACCAAAATTACATAATGTCTGACTCTTACCACATGTATATTTAACTCTAACATTAAATGTAATAGAATATATTTTACTCTGATAATTCTGTCTTTTTATCTGAATAGATATTGAGGTGAGATTGATGATTTTTTTCCTCCATTAGTATGTATAGTAGCTTCCATCACTATGAACATCAGTGAATAATGGTGAAGTTTCCAGTTTCATATCAGCTTGATTTCTTCTGTGCCATAAGTTTGGGGTGTCTTCAGCAATCATTTCTTTCTGTCAAGTTGTGGAGGGTAGCCAATAGCAAAGGGAGAGCATGCCAAAGTGAGGTAGGGTGAAATCTATGGAACACCTAATGACCCAAAAATTTAACTCAGTCCTCATAATAAGTATTTTATTTGGTAGCTTATAATGTCTAGTTGAGATACTGTCTCTCCCATTGTAGTTAATTCTATTTAAACTAATTGCATATATGAATATAATTTAGAACTCTTGTATATTAGTAAGTGTTCAAACAGCTTTTATGAAGTCATTGGTGTTATTTCTCCCCATACACTGTCCTGTAACCTGCCCTCCTATCCCCCAATCTTTTTAATGGCCCTGCTATAATTTTCCATTCATCATTTTATAACATTATATTCTGGGGGATGGAGAGATGACTCAGCAGTTAAGAGCACTAACCACTCTTCCAAATGACCCAGTTTCAATTTTCAGCACCCACCTAGCAGTTCACAACTTTCTCTAACTTCAGTTCCAGCGCATCTGGCATCCTCACACAGGCGTACATGGAGGCAAAAGCTGCAATATAAATACAAAAAAAATAACAATACATTTTATAATGTCTTCCTTGGAAGATCTCCTCCTTCTCCACGAGTCCTTATCACCCTGATAATCTCTTTAAATATCGCAAATAAATCAAATGTATCTAAAGCATAAAGCCAGTATCAACATGCAGGAGAATGTTCACTATAGGTCCTTCTGGCTCTATGTTACCTCACTCGGGATAATCATTTCTAGCCCATTAGTGCAATTGAAAGAGACACTTTTTCTCATGTTCCCTAAATGGTGAAATTTACAAATGAAAAGAGACAGCAAACAAAGGAAGTGGAAATGGTGGTAGTAAGGGAAGGGTACAACTATTCACTGCTTACACTGTGATAATCCGAGGCTAAGCTTTATCGCTAGCCTGGAAACTGCTGTATCTGTCTTGCTAGGCTTATCTAACCATGACAAAAAAGTCTGCTAGGATCATTTATGAAAGAAAAAGGATTATTTGGGCTGATTTCATGGATTCAGAAATTCAGGTCTATAACTGCTAGGCCGTGTTACCTTTCCCTTGTTGCATAGCACTTCATGGTGAGAACCCATGACATTGTAGGCTACTCACTTCATTGTGACCAGGTAGTGAGAGAGACAGTAAAGGGCTACAGCCTCTGCCCTGTCTTCTTGCATATGGCACTGTCAATGTGCTAGCTTCTCTCCACAGGGTACCACCATGCAGATATTAACTATGTCCAACTGTCTATAGCATGGGACAAGGACTTTAATATAGGAAACACTACTGGGCTTTCAAGATCCACATTACATCATTAAATTAAGAGAAAATAAACAGGAAGGATGATGGTGCATGAGACTTTCATTCCAAGAGTGCCACCCTAAATATACACTCCAAAATACTCACTTACACGAGTAAGGATAAGATCAACTACACTATACTCAAATAACAAAACACTGAGTATGTGTATGCATGGTGTGCTGTTGATCTAAAATAAAATGAGCAAATACACCAAAATATGTACTTGAACTCTTATAACACATGGGGTAGAAGCAAATAAAATCAGTGTTACATAAATTACTATTGCTTTAAAATTAGCTTTGGAAATATGAACACGTAAAGATATTTGTGGGATTTGTACACATGTTCATGAATGTACACAATATTAACTGAAAATTTGGTACCACAAATATTGCTTTTAAGTGTGTAGCAGTATTTTTATAAGATTATATTCTAAGAAATAATTATACCCCACAGTATAAATCAACATCCTACAAAGCAATATGGTGCTCTAACAATTTCCTCTAGTAATTTATGTGAAATTTAGCAGAAAATAAGGTTCTCCCTTGATCTATTACATCTGGGTTCAATAATTTTGAAAGCAAAGAAAAGTTATGGGGAAGTGCAATGATTATTTCTTTTTCCACAGCGGAAAAAAAAAAAACAGATTGAACAGAAAATCACAGGAGATACTTAAAAGCAGTAAGTGTTCCCATGTTTTCACACTTGTGTTCAATTTGAAAGACAGGTAAAATTAAATTAGTTATCAAAGCCTAATTACTGAAAAGTCATCAAGGAACACTATTTAGGGTTTTGGCTTCATAAAATTGAATTAAGTCCTGTTAAGCTACTTAATATTTGCCATCTGCTAAATCACTTGTAGTGTCATATTAATCATTGTCTATGCTAATAGTCTCCTCAAAGACTCTTACTTGTAACAGAATGGATGTTCCCTGGATAACGGGAAATTTTTAATTAAAGCTTAGCATTCATCTATAATCTAGTCAGGCTTAGCGTTGCATAAGTCCTAGTCTACCACCATGCTGTGGTAAGACCATGACCGAAAGCAACTCAGAGAGGAAAGCGATTGAATGATTTTACAGCTTATAATTCATTGAAAGAAGCCAATGCAGGTGCCCAAGGCGAGAACCAGGAAATGAAGGAGAGACAGGCCATGAAAGAATGCTGCATATCTGCTTGCTCTTCGTGTATTACTACGTTGGCTTCTTTCTACAACCTAGGATCACCTCTCTAGGAATGACACTGCCCACAGTGGGATGGGTGGTTCCACATAAATTATTAGTCAATAATATGTCCCACCGAGTTGCCTATAGGCTAATTTTAAAGAGCTATTTTCTCAATTGAGGTTCCTTCTCCCAAGATTAATCTAGATTGGGTCAAGTTGAGAAAAAAAAAACTACCTAGAACAGCATAAAAATAACAAGACACTAATAACTTAATGTTTTGAATCTTCCTTGTTTTTAGTCTATGGAATTTGTACATGCTTGTATGTTTTACACATAGAGGACTCAGTAAAAATTATAATACATGCAAATTTCTGAATACATATGCAACAAAAGTAATCAATCCTCTCTCTCTCTCTCTCTCTCTCTATATATATATATATATATATATATATATATATATATATATATATAATCATAGCCATAATATAAAATCACTGTCTTAGTGAACTGATGAATATTTGGTCACTAGATGAAATTTTTTGAAATTCTTTAAACTTTAGGAAGTTTAAAGTGTAGCCTGAGAGGAAAAACATTTAATCTGAGACTGTGCCTTGTGAACCAATGCTCTTCTTCTCCCCTGCCACCCACTTTTTTGTCTATTTCCTGTTAATATGAGTAAACAGCATCTTCTTCTACAACTCCTACTACCATGAAGGTCTGGGTCACCATGGTCAGAGAATCAACCAAGACAAAGACTACATATTAAAATCTCTGAAACTATGAGATAGAGTAAAATGCCATTTATTCTTAATATGTTATTTTTCAAAGCAACAATAAAAGTTACCTTTAGGAAAATATATTCAATACATAGTTGTGAGATGACTTAATCTGACCACAAGCTTCCAAAAACTTTGGAACTAATTTATGTGGAACAATAAAAAGTTGTTATGCATAGATATAAACCTTTCTCAGGTATAAGCACAGGAAACAGAAATCCAGATAATAATGTGAACAGAAGAAGGTGTGCTCATGGAGGTTCTGAATGGAAAAAGGATACTAGGAATTGGATTAGAAGTCATTCATATGACTTTCAGGCAAAGAAAAAGCCTGTTGTTTCCTGAGAAATTTAAAAGTTCAATTTCAAACTAATATATTATGTTGTCTGGCAGTGGAGATTCAAGGCAAATCAATCTCTGATACTTTCTGATGTGTATGGCAGAAGAGCAACATAGCGAAATCATTTAAAAATATTGCAATCTGTTAGAATGAAAGAAGGCTGGGAAAACTGAGCTTGAAGAAGATATATGGTCTCTTAAAGATGTGTGCTATTGAAATTAACAAACAACATGTATCATTACATCAGGTCCATGAGAAGATCTCCAGAATTTGCGGAAGACACTCAACTATGGATACTGTGATGTGAGGACTTAGCTTATTTAAAGACTTTTGCTTAGGACCGCAGAACACCTGTGGCTCACATATGACTACTTAGGAGATGGTTTCCATAGTATTCACTATAGTGTGCTCAGCCACCCAGAAACTGAGAGGTTCCTGAAACCATGATTCAAGGGTATAGATTGTAGCTGGAGTTATCTCCAGTCTTGTCTGGGTCCAAGTAAACACACAGGGGTGTATATTATTTATAAACTATATGGCCATGGCAGGCTTCTTGCTAGCTAGATTTTACATCTTAAATTAACCCATAATTCTTTTTTTATTTTATAATTTGATTTAATGTTACATATCAGCCACGGATTCCCCTGTCCTCCCTCTTCCCGCCCCCCTCCCCCATAATTCTTATTTATGTTTAGCCACGTGGCTTGGTACCTTTTCCCAGTTCTGCCTTCACATCTTGCTTTTCATGGAGGTGGCTGCCAGCATCTCCTCACTCAGCCCTCCTGTTCCCAGAATTTTCCTTGTCTGTTTATCCTGCCTATACTTCCTGCCTGGCTAAAGGCCAATCTACACTTTATTTATTAACCAAACAGAGGAACACATTCACAGCATACAGATATCCACAGCAAAAGTTGACTGCTTAAGCCAGACACAGATTTTTAGTATCATTCATGCAGTGTTGACTGGGGAGAATGTCCAATATAAGAGTCAGGAAAACATGGAGACATCCACCCAGATTATTTTACAGAGATTATAATTTAATTACAAAGCTTCTCGATTCTCTTTCTTCCAATGAAACCCTCACATATAACCTTTCCTACTCTCTTTCAAAATCATAGCCTCTCTTTTTTTACTAATTGATATTATATATATATGTACACATATTACTAAATATAACCTGCTCAGTCCTCTTAATACTACCTGTATGTATGTTTTAAGGAAGACTATTTGATGCTAGTCAACCAATCAATCTACTTTCATCTGGGATGTCCACCTCTCCCATTCCCAACGTTCTTCAGTTACCTATAGTTCTCTATGTAGGCTTAAGATCTCATGTACTTTTCTCTGTCAAGCTGGACATGCTTATTGGTGTCATCCTGTTGCTGGAGAGTTTTCTCTCTGGGTTCTGCCAAGCCCAGGCAGTTCGACAGCCCACTTATAAAATAAACACACAGACGCTTATATTATTATTTTTTGTTTTATGTTTTTTATTTTTTCGAGACAGGGTTTCTCTGTGTAGTTTTACGCCTTTCCTGGAACTCACTTGGTAGCCCAGGCTGGCCTCAAACTCACAGAGATCTACCTGGCTCTGCCTCCCGAGTGCTGGGATTAAAGGCGTGCGCCACCACCGCCCGGCTGTTATTTAAACTGTTTGGCCTAATGGCTCAGGCTTCTAGCTATCTAGTTCTTACATCTTAAATTACATCTTAAATTAATCCATTTCTATAAATCTATACCTTGCCACATGGCTCATGGCTTACCAGCACCTTCACATGCTGCTTGTCATGGCGGCAGCTGGCAATGTCTCCCTCTGCCTTCCTGTTCTCTCAATTCTTCTCTCTGTTAGTTCCGCCTATACTTCCTGCCTGGCTACTGGCCAATCTGTGTTTTATTTATTGACCAATATGCCAATATGATAGTCTGTATGTCAGAGCAACACATTTGACATACAGACCATCCCACAGCATTCCTTTATCAGCACACTTTATTCATTCAATTTAGTAAGATTTTTAGGGGCTTCTGATATTATTTAGAGACATAATCTCACAGCAAACTTTCCTCTAGCTCTTAACATCTTTCCTCACCTCTTTCACATTGTTCACTTAGACTGAGTTGTGGGAGTGTTTTTGTAGATGTACACATTGGTATTGGAATATACAGCTCTGCATTTTCATTGGTTGTGGTTTTTGTATAGCAGGCTCTATTGAAAAAGTTTCCTGATGAGGGGTGAAAGCTATACCTATTCTTGGTGTATGGACAAATGTTTACAGATTGTTGTTAGGGATTGTGCTGCTTTAGTAAATTAGTGGTTGAAGATTTTTCCTTCAATAACCATAACCTCACTAGTAGTGGACACTTAGGTAGGTTTATATTACATACCAGGAATAGTCTGCCTCTTGTTGAGCTGGTTATAAGTTGAATTAGTGAGCAGCTGTTTACCGTCAGGGTACTTGTGGTACTACCATACCAGAATGGTTATGCTGGTCATTGATGTGGTTCATAGGCATCATACATTGGTAGTACTGAAAGTCGCCTCCCTTTCATGGAAGCTTGTAATGTGCCTTCTGGTGCCATGAAAGCTAATCCTCAGAGAGGTGATATTTGGGTAAGCTTCTAATCAAGGGGTCTATGGGACATATTTCTGAAGTGTGTGGGGTATTCATCAATAGGGAACTTACCTTCCACCTCTGAAAGGTAACTAAGGGAAACAGCAAGAAACTATTTTGGAAGTCTTTTGGGGAAGCCTACCCAGCAACTTAAAAGAGGGCTTCTCATGTCTGGTAATAGGTTTTTTTGTTAGTTGTTAATTGACTCTTAGAAAGTACACTGTGAGCCAAGATAAGAAAAGTCCACTAAACCTATATATTTTTATTTGTATATGGAGTTCTGAGTGCTACAGTTTTTCTGTAAATAGCTAATATGATTCGTTAGGCTTTTTCAGACATTCTTATTGTTATTTTACCCACCTCCTTCTTCCTCCTGAAGCAGCACCTGGTAAGGGATATGTGAAGCTGGAAGTCAAGTCTGTGTTTCTATGGGGACCACACAGAGAGCTATAGATGATGGGGAGGCAGAATGTCCTATCAGAAGACAGTAGGCATATAGGATACATGCACTATAGTAGGAAAGGCACAGGACTGGGGCTGCCACAGCTCTCAGGGACTCAGTTCTAACAACCGTGTGACACTAGATACTACCTAACAAGCTATTGCATGGTTGAATGTATGCTCTCTTGATTCTTGTTTTACTCTTGTCTGACTCTCTCTACATTTAAAGAAAATTCTGGAGGCTGAATTAATTTTGGAAATTCAAAACAGAAAACCAGAAAACTGGAAGTATCTTTATGGCATAATCCTATAGGATAAAAGGGAAACTGATGAAATTGAAGCAAAAATGGCACTGGGATATGTTTTATAACTTCAATTAACTTAAAGAAATATTAGCTTTCATTTTTCCCCAAGTATTCTTAGAAATCACTGGAAGGCTCTGCATATACATAGCTGCACTCACATAAAACAAATGAAATAATATGCTCAAGTTTTTAATGACTTTCATTTGTATTACTTGACACACAAAGACAATAAGTTGATCTCAAAAAGGGTATTTCAGAATATGTTTATTTTTGTCTACACTTCTAATCCTCTTAAACTAATTTTTCCTCAAATAATTACAGGATTTTTTTCTATTTACTTTCCAAAAGACAATTAGGGAAAATACTTAATGTAATTTTAAATAATCACATTTTAATCTCATGAAATGATAGAAGAATTTTGAATGTAAGTATAGCCAGTTATCATTACATTTAATAATCTTCATAAATTGACTGTTATACTAGATTTATTACTTTGAGAGATGTTTATATTCATATTACATGGATAGAAATATGAATATAAAATTTAAAAAGACCATGTGGTATGTAATTCTTATATTGAATAATTTGTTACAAGTGTAATGTGGTCTATAGAAATAAATAATTTCAATATAAGAAAAAAATGTTTCTTCATTTCCTCACTTAGTATACTAAAAATACATTTACCTTTTGCTGTGAGATAATGGTTTTGTATACAGCGTTTAATAAAATGTTGATTGGCCAGTAGCAAAAGTATAGGCAGAATAAGCAGACAAGGAGAATTCTGGGGCGAGGAAGGCTGAGTCAGGAGATGCCAGCCTGCCGTGCAGGGAGCAGCATGTAATGGCACACATATAAAGCCACAGAACACGTGGTGCCATATAGATTAACATAAATGGGCTGAGTTTAAGTGTAAAAGCTAGTCAGTAGTTAGCCTGAGCTAATGGCCAAGTAGTTTTGATTAATATAAGTCTCTGTGTTTTCATTTGGGTCTGAGCACCTGCAGGACCAGAGGATACAGGAGCCAGGTAGGAACAGGAAAACATTCAGCTAGAACATTTTATTACTTACAATCAAATAAAATCATAGAGGTTATGAATTTGTTTTAAAACTTAAGGCTTAATAGATAAGAATGTCATCCCACATGGTCTCTATTCTTTTAGAGCCAGTATGATATATGATGAAAAAATGTCAAGACAATTCTAAACTGTAATCCTGATTTCCAATGCAGTATTTTTTTTAAATTTAGACTGTGGGAAGACTAATTTGAGTAACTTTTCCTCCTTAAACCTTAAATAATGAAATTTGTATAATGATAACAAATTATAATAAATGTATTTTTTAGTTTGTGAATTACAAAGTATGATTGGATATATAAAATGGATAATCTTGGTTGGTGACTTGATTAGATCTGTGTACAACAAGGAGACACAGCTCTGGTGGACCTATAAATATTTCCTGGAAGGGCTAAATAAAGAGGGATAAACCTTCCCCAGAATGGGCAGCACCTGTAGCAGGAATCTTAAAAGTTCTTATTAATAAGAACAAACCTGGAGCCAGGTATTGGGGTGAATGCTGGAAGATCATAGAAGCAGAACAAGCCACAACTTCCTCATCTCATTAGTTCCTCAGCTGATTCTGTTTCCTCAGACTGGAAGTCTCTGAGTCCTCATCCAAATAAATCTCAGCCGTATTGCTGCTCAAAAGCCTAAAAGCTTAACCATCCAAAAGCTTCTAGTTTCTGGTCTTCACACCTTATATACCTTTCTGCTTTCTGCCACCACTTCCTAGGATTAAAGGTGTGAGTCACCATGACTGCCTGTTTCCAGTGTGGCTTTAAACTCACAGAGATCCGGATGCATCTCTGCCTCACAAGTGCTAGAATTAAAGGCGTGTGTGCCACCATTTTCTGTCCTCTATGTATATCTAGTGGCTGTTCTGTTCTCTGACTCCAGATAAGTTTGTTAGGATGCACAATATTTGGGGGGACACAATATCACTAAAAGCAGCAGCGATGGCTCAGAAAGAAAATGATCTACAGGAAAAAGATGAGTGCATCTTCTACGTTGAAACCATTGTTGTCGTCCTTCCCTGACACCAGGACTCAGCTTCTTTGCCCTTCTACCTTGGGATGGAGAAGTGTGACTTGCTGAGAATCCTCTATGTCCTTATTGCCAGATTGGGAACACTGTGGCATCTAGCCTGGTTGAGGAAGAAGATACTGGTTTCTTAGCCTTCCATGAATAAAGCTGGCAACTATCATACTAGCCAGATAAAATTATGCAAGCCAATAGAGCAAACTTGTTGACATATATATATAGTGTGTGTGTGTATGTGTATGTAATATATAATGATATAAATTAATAATGAAAGTTTAAGTTAAAATTCTTAGCTAATACAATCATCAGCCCTTCTAATTCATTTATAACACCATTTATATGCTGGCAGTCACTTTATAAGAATTGTTTCTATGTTCTCATTTTCATAAATACTAACTTAAACTTAAATACATATTTCTTTTATTGTTTCTTTCTATGTCTCTTAGTCTTTCTGTTTACTCTACAGATATATGTCTGAAAAATTATGTTTTTGAAAATTATTCCTTTTATAGCTGGGCCTTGTAGCACATGCCTTTAATCTCAGCGTTTGTGAGGAACAGGCACGCAGATCTCTGTGAGTTGGAGGCTAGCTAGGTCTACACAATGAGTTCCAGAACAGCTAAACTACATAGTGAGACCCTGTCTTGAAAACAAACAAACAAAAAGGACAGATGAAATAAAATTATTTCTCTGATTGGCCTGTGTCAGTGTCATCTTATACTGTATGTTGGTTTTTGTTGACTCTTCCATTTTTTCAATTTGATGATTAGTGTTTTCATCATCAATATTCAGTTGAGCAAGAAAGCAAAGCAACTGAGTCTTTGTCAATCAATATGTTACTAAAGTTAGTAATGATACTTAAATTTCTAACTGGAAATTATGACTATAAAATATAACTACAAAATACACAAATAGTAAAGAAAAGAAATTAATTAAGCAAATAATGTGAAGCAGATTTCATAAACTCTCTCTAGTTAGAGGAAACAAATTATAAATGGATTAAATAAATGGTAGGAAAGTACTTGCTGATTACAAGTATTAGAATGGTTTTATTATCTTTATGCAAACACTATTTATTTAAAATAAAAGGGATATATTGTCCACAATATGTAATTCACAAACATACTCTGAACTGTGTATGTTGACTTTAAAAGTAATTTCAATTTAGTAAGAAGGAAAGAAAAGAAGGTATTAGTAAAACACAGGACAAGAGGTTATATCACCATTCATCTTATCCTACACAAATGATTTCACCTCTCTGAGCATCATTATTAAAATTAAACTCCAAGGTTTATGGAAAATACATAACAATGTACCAAATAACACTATTTGTAGACAAATTTCTAAATGGTCTTATTAATAGAAAACACAGAGCCAGATACAGGGGTGAAAACCTGAGAGAGATCAGAGGAATAGGAACAGCCACATGCTAATCTCACCTCACCAACTCCACAGTTTCCAAAAGCATCAGTTACTTCCTGTCTACCCACACCTATATGCCTTGCTATTCTGCCATCTAATTTGCTCTCTCTGTCCAGCTATATCACTTCCTCTTCCTGCCTAGTTCTGTCACTTCCTGTCTGTCTGTACAAACCTCCAGACCTCCATTGTTAACTAGTGTTGGAATTTAAGGCATGTGCCACCATGCGTGGCTCTGTTCTCAGTGTGGCCTTGAACTCACAGAGATCCAGACAGATCCCTGCTTCCCAAATGATAGGATTAAAGGCGGGTGCTAACATTGCATGACTTTTGTATTTACTTATAATGGTTGGCTTTTTCCTCTGATCTCCAGACAAGCTTTATTTATTAAAGCACAAATAAAACATCACCACAAGTACTGTGGAAAAAAACACTTTAAAATATTTTATGCTAATCTGCAGGTTAGGTAACCTATTCAGGTCAATATCTGACAAGCAGTTCTCATTCTATGAAAAGACAGTGCTAACAATTTTTACCAACACTATAATGAGATTTAATGTAAATTAACATAACTAATAAGAAATTTAATTTTCCTGTATTCACCAAACAGATAAGATCCTACTTGGTTGTGTAATGACAACCAGATGAATAATGCATTGAGCTAATCAAGAACAACAGTTTGAAAATTGTACAGATAGTATTTTTACACCAAAAAAACAGTTTAGATACTCAGAAGCTAAACCGTAATGATGAAGGAGAGTTACTCCTGACTGTATTTGTAGTATTTGAAAAAGTAGCCACAGGTGGCAAACCAGATGATTACACTTAAAGAAAGCTGTTTGACATTTGGAAAAGGGAAATGCGTCAATAATTAGAAACACGGTAGGTGAGGATCTCCATGCCAGACTAGCAGTGGGGGTTGCTAGCATAAAGATAATTGCTGCTGCTGGTATAGAGCAGCATGGAAGATTGAGGAATGCATGGCAGCAAATTGAATGTTGGGAAGGATGCCAATTTTGCCATTCATCCTCTCTGTATTACCTGTGCATAATAAACATCATCTTGAAGGAAAGCATTCATATGTTAGTTAAATTTGTACTTGGAGTTACTTACTGAAACTTTAAATTATTCAAAATATACATATAGAACCAATCTAGTCACTCTGCTCATTTTTAGAATTTGAAATGAAAAAGTAGGAAATGGTCACACATTGTAGATCAGAAGACTTGGAATCTGCAGCCCTGAGATTGGAAAACAATTTTATTGATATTATTATTAATGTTTCTTGTTTTATATATAACTTCAATTTCACTGATGCTCTTACTTTAAATACACCTGAGATTTTTCAAGCATGTTCATGTTAAACACCACTCAAGGGACATTTCTACACAAGTCAAAAGAGAAATTGTATACACCCAGTGAAAAAGCCCTGAGGAGAAAGGATCACTTGCTCTGAGATGGGACCCCAGCCTCTTAAAATATCACAAATGGTTGTGATATTTGTTGTGTGATTTATATGCTGTTTTTATAAAGTATGTTACATTTATATCACTCATCATCATTCCAAACAATTTGTTGACATTTATTATAGGATTTCATATTTTATACCTTCTTTTTTTAGATACTAAAAGGAATTCATGTCTCTGGCCTCCCTTCTTTCCCCAACTCTTTCCTTTTCTCTTGGTAAAAGAGATTCATTCATTAGGTCACTCACATTTTATTCCAAATTACTGATCTCAATGTTTCATTTCTTTTGCTGAAAGCAACCTAGTTGTCCTTTGAGACAATTACTCTACTATTTTCTGACAATGAATATTCTAACTTTGCTTTGAGTTCCATTACCTATCCAGAGAGGTTAGTTAACTTTCTTGTTTCTATTATTCATCTTACTGATCTCTTCTAGTCATAAAATGTTGGGTAGAGAACAAGAGTGGTTACTGGAAGAATGAAAAGGTAGGCTATCAAGGGTAATACTTAGAAAAGGAATGGGGAGACAGGTTCTGGAAATAAAACTGGACACTAGTAAAAACAGTAATATTTGCCTTCATTCATGAGTAAATATTGCAATGTGAAAAAATTCCTAACTTGAACTGAAATAAATAAATTGATGAGTGTTTTTAGAGAGGAATGAAAATGTTAGAAGGGTGAATCACCAGGAATATCTAGTGGAGTCTGATTTGTTTAAGCTGGAGGAAACGCAAATTTTTCTTCATGTCAGTAGCAGAGAAAAACACTCAGGAGGATTGAGAAGAGATAAGAATCATATATAGGAAGTTTTCATTATAAAGAGGCAATTTCCCTATACCTGGGAAATGATGTTTTTGCTCTTAGAAGATTTGCATCTCAGTGTGAGAGAAACAGTATACAGCTGCACACTTTACCAATAACTGTTCACTGTTGGCTTTCACATGTATGTCTATCGTAACATGTTCAGTGACACAATGAGGAACCTCCAAGGCAACCTTGAACTTCCTTACGTATCACTTCAATGGTCCCTACAGTCATCCTAGGAATATGACCTTGTCGTGTCAAGGACTGTTAGTATAGCTAACGTCTTAAAAGTGAGTGAGTGGGAAGACGTTGAAATCTACTCTTCTGGTTTTTTTTTTTTCATTTTTCTGTAAGAAATTTTCTACTCACTATACATACCACCCACAGATCCCACCTCCTCCCTCCTCCAAACCCCCTAGCCCTCCCTCCCAAGTCACCCCACATCCCCACCTCCCCCAAATTAAGGTCTCCCAAGAGGAGTCAGCAGAGCCTGGCACATTGAGCCTAGGCAGGTCCAAACCCCTCCCCACCTCACCAAGGCATCATACCGCAGGCACTGGACTACTCTTCTTAAAGACTAATGCTTTTAATTGAAAATAGCACCATATTTATTGCTCCCCCTATCGCTATCATGAAATACCCAACAGAGCAAGCCCAAAATTGACAGATTTATTTGGTTCAGGCTTTCAGGTAGATTCCAAGTCATTGCGGCAGGAAAAGTCATGGAAACATGGATATGAGTGCTGGCCCATTGTGGTGAGGCAGCCACGTCTTCACGTTACAGGTAGAAAGCAAAGAAAGACATACTAGAACATAGGATAGTTATAACCTTTAAATCCATTCCTAAGAACGCCACAGCTTTCAAAATATTGCCATACGCTAGGGGCCAAAACTGAAATATGGCATTAAGGGAGGAATTCCAAATTTAAATCATGGGAATTACTCAGAGGACATTGTTTCAATCTTGGTCCTTTTCACTTTCATTGAAAACAGAGTAGGATCAAATCCTAAGCACATCCCTTAAGACTCAATAGACCAAAACCAGAAGGATGCTTATGACTTGATGAGGTGGATAAAACATTTTCAGATAGAACAATTAGTTCTAAAATTCCATTTCCATTGGGAGGAAAGTTTATAAGGTTTCCTAGTGTGAACAATATAAATGAAAAGTGAAATAATCAAAAGCATTATTTCAAAGTAATATCTCACATATTTTTGAAAATATTTAACATAAGTGAGACAACAGGTTTTAAAGTAAATGTGGTAACTGTTTATTGAATTCAAATAAATAACCAGATTGATTGAACAAAAATTAGAATATACTCAGTGTTTATTTTACTTAAGCAAATGGAATACAATGAAATATTCACAAAATCATAATCATATTCAGATCTTAATTTATGAATAAAACAATATAACTTAACACACACACATGCATACAAAACAATTGGACACTTGGTCCTTGGGAAGTGGCTGATTCCAGGTTAAGAACGCACAATTATTAATGATTTTATGGCATTATGTCCTGCTGGAGAGAAAAAGAATGAAAACAAAAGTAAAACAATATGCAGCAATTGATGCAATAAATAAAGAGAAAGAGAAGCTAATCATGATTTTAAGAAGCACAAACTTACAAGAGCTTGAGTGATATGAAAGGTCATTACTATTAGATTACACCACAAGATTGATACTCATTTACAAATATTTCCATACAAATAGCTGAATAGTAAACAAAGGGCTATATTTCTTCATTGAATTAAAACATAATGTAAATAGTCTTATTTTTGTATACTGTTAATTCTATAACTGTCTAGACAGTAAAGGGACTTGAACAACATGCTTGACAACTTATATTTAATTCAGATGGTGTAAAGAGAGAAACTATAACTCCTGAAAGTTGTTCTCTGACCTCCAGAATCATTCCAGGCCACCTGTAGACACCTGGTCATGACCCAACTCAAATAAATAAAGGAATTAAAATGTAGGAGGTGAAAAGAAAACAAAAGAAAGGTGGATGTTATTGCATACTCCATGGGAATAGAGAGGTGGATCAGTGGGTAAGAGCACTGGCTGATCTTTCAGGAGATGCAGGTTCAATTCTCAGCATCCATGTAGTGATTAGCAGCTGTTTGTAACTCCAGTTACAGGGTTTCCAATACTTTCTTCTGGGTTCCCTGGAACCAGGCATATACAGGATGAACAGATGTACATAGAGGCAAAACACATATAAATCAGTCAGTCAATCAGTAATATTTTTGAAAACAAGAATGCTAATATCAGAAACAATATGACTGTAATATATAATCTTTCATGTTTTCGTTTTATTTTACTTTAAGGTTCCTTGTAATAGCAGCAATGTATTCAGTGGATATGCAGTTACCATGTTGTCATTTTTAAAGGTCTAAATATAGATACCATGAGCATCACCTCAAAATTTTATTCTTCATTGCATAAGACTTTACACATATTCTTCTTGTAGCTGTTTTGAAACACACAGCACAACAAGATTAACACCACCTTCACTCCAAAACACACATGCAAATATTTCTCTTTTCTTAATACATTTCACTTTCTAAATTCCCCTTCTTCACCTGGCCTCTAGTCTCTTCCATATTCTACTCTGCATCTGTGAGATCACCTTTTTTTTGACACCACGGGTAAGGGAGACTCTGTGGCATTTGTCTTTCTGTTGTGGCTGCTGATTGTGCCCATCATGTCTTCCTACTACTCAAACAATGCTACTTCACAATTAAACTGCAACATGTGTGTGCACATATCTCTCTCTCTCTCTCTCTCTCTCTCTCTCTCTCTCTCTCTCTCTCTCTCTCTCTCTCTCTCTGTGTGTGTGTGTGTGTGTGTGTGTGGTCTGCATGTATGTGTGTATGTGTGTCTGGTGTTTTATGTTTTCTTCATCTACTCATTTTTAAAGAGTCACTTTATTTACTTTATTTCCCCAGTGACTAACAGTGCAACTGAAAACATGGCAGTGTTGCTGATATCTCAGTAAAACAGATTTAGTTTCCCTTGGGCATACCCATTAGAGAAATTGATCTTGGTATTTTAAACCTTTTATTTTAAACTGCTTACAGATTACCAAAATACAATGTCCTCATCAATGTGTAAGAGTTTCCTTGTCCAATATGCAACAAATTTTTACTGTTCACTGTTTAGCAATTATTCTAATTAAGGTGTTCCATTGTTTTGCATCTCTGTGATTATTGAATAAATGGTAGAAAAATTTTCAGACATCTGTGTAGCACTTATCCAAGGGAATCTGAATTATCAATTAGAAACATTATTTGTTTTAAAGTTGTGGGATTTTACTTTTTACTATTGAGTCCCTTTATTATTTTTCACACTGTGGGCTACTGTCCGATGTTCTGCTAGTAATGTCGATAGATTTCTTTTTTAGAAAGAAACATTTAAATAAACCTAGAGAATATTTAGTAGAAAGAAAAGAAAATTGAAGTTTTAAACTTTAGATAATGACAATATATTGACATTTGTTTATTAATTTTTAAATGACATATATAGGGATTTGTTACTAAATTATTGCACTTTTTATAATCTAAAACTTAGAAGATAAAGATAAGTTTATGCTCAGAAAAATAAAATCTAAATAAATATAAATAAGAATCTAAATTTCATAACGATTTAAAATTGTACCAAGTAGTAACACACACACACACACACACACACACACACACACACACACACACACACCATACTGAGATTGTCAATACAGGAAAGAATTTATAGAGTTTAGGCAATCTATCCTATGATAAAGTGACTGTAGTACGAAGTACGAACTGGAGTAGCTGAGTTCAATCTGATGCCCCAAATTCACAGGATGATGTGCCCATGCAGTCCCAGGGCTAAGGAAGTAGACCCTGGGGCTCTTTGGTCAGGTGAGGAGAATTCAATAGGAATCCATAGACCAATGAGGATCCTTCTCTCAGAAAACAATGTTCCTGAGGAAATTCCACAAAGGCTGACCTCTAACCTCTGCACTTACATACATATTCATTCATGGCTAACCACACACATCTGAACACATACACATATCCAACACACACACACACACACACACACACACACACACACACACACACTCACAAGAACTCCCTGTATGATCTTATAAATGAATTAGCATTTTAGAGTATCATTTTTAAATGAAAGTTACATTCACTTCTAAAAAAAGCAAGTTTGATTTGTGATTTTTCTCTTTCCATAAAGTCTTCAATTTACATTTACCATGAAAACATCACAAAAGAAATAAGTCTCAAGCCAATGTGAATTAAATGTTTTGCAGATGTATATTTGAAAAGGAAGCCATTATTACTGATTTTTAGAAAAGTTCTAAATCAGTTAATTTCAATAGAAATTTTAGATATGATTTTTTGACCATTTTCAGATTATTTTTAAATGTTCTATATTTATATTTATATGCTTTTCTTTTTCTTCTTTTATCTTAGGAGATGCTGAGGGTCAAATTGAAGATCTTATATATGCTAGGCATGATTGATGCGTGTACCCAGTGTGATGATTGATAAATAACAGGAAAGTAAACACATGAATAAAAAGGCTACTCTCAGCCTTAAAATATGAGGGTCTTGCCTTCTGCAACTAGACTTTAAATCACTATTCATCTGAAATAATTCTAGGAAGAAAAATATTAGGTGGCCTCTTCATCTACAATCTATCTTAGTTTAAAGGTCTCCATGCTACCTCTTTTACATCTGTCTATGCAAACTGCCAAACTGGGTAATTTCACCACACTGCACTGTTCCTGAGAGAGGATGGCAAGATGCTGCCATTGAGGAAATGCAAATAATAGGGAGAGATGAGAAGCAAACATTTTTTTTGTTTGTTTGTTCTTGTTTTGTTTGTTTGTTTG
Source organism: Peromyscus eremicus (assembly GCF_949786415.1). Lineage (NCBI taxonomy): Eukaryota > Metazoa > Chordata > Mammalia > Rodentia > Cricetidae > Peromyscus > Peromyscus eremicus. The sequence continues at coordinate 16,349,689 of NC_081425.1, forward strand.
TTTGTTTTATTTTGAGACAGGGTTTCTCTGTGTAGCTTTACAGCTTTTCCTGGAACTCACTCTGTAGCCCAGACTGGCTTGGAACTCACAGAAATCTGCTTGCCTCTGCCTCCCATGTGCTGGGATTAAAGGCGTGTGCCACCACCACAACCACCCGGCTGAGAAGTAAACATTTTTTATGATAACTTTTGATAAAAGATGACATTCAAAATTAATTGCATTGGCATTTTATAAGATATTCAAGTGACTTATCATGTCTCCTTGTTTTGTTAAACCCTGTTTGAGGTTATCTGGAGTTTTAAATTTAGATATGGATGGGCCACTTATGTTCTATTTATTCTAATTTTTATTTCAATATTTTTAAGACAGGTGGTAGAGGTGACAGGGGCAGAGAGTACAGGACATAGCTTTCAGTTAGTGTGCAGAGTGTAAAATAATGAGATTCATGGGGAGCAGGAGCAGATCTTGTAGTGTTGCATGGCTCACCAATTCCAGTCCTGTTCTAGTAGCTTGTGCTTCAGCATGATCCTACTCTTAATTATAAGAAGCAAGCAACATCAGACTCACTAATTTACATATGCATGTTCACACAAAAGTGCTAACAAGGATTATCTAATTATATTCTGTCTAGGCATTAGGATCAGTTACTATAAAGTACAGACTTCATAATAATAATAATAATAATTATAATAAATTATCACATAGAAACTTTCATGTTAGTCTCAGTATACCGAACACTTCATTAAGGCATGCCTTATTCCCTAATCACAAAACAGGGAACTGGCACAAAATGGAGCTAAAGCATCTTATTCAGAGATCTTCCATTGTAAGATGGATGTGTAATGATTCAAACCATCAAGTTTCTTCCAGTCTACAGACCTTATCTCTCCTAATATAACATGACAACATAGTAATGATTCAATGATTATATCATAGCTGGTTTAGTTTTATTCTTGGGTACCTAAAATTCCTTTACTATTTCCTTGACTTCAAAGTTAGTCAAGAGATAAGCTGTAGCTAGCAGGGAGAATATACTCATAATCTGATACAAATTTAATTTTACTGCCACTATCTCCAATACCATTTCAAAACTAAGATGAAATGGTACCTAGAAAGTCTAGATGAGCCAAAGCTCAGGCTTCTAATGTAAAAGACTGACTTGTGTTCTGACCATTTCAGAAAAGACAATGTAATTTAGGCTGGATTTGTTTCAAATATTGCTAAATAATTGTGGAATATTTTACCATCTGAGTCAAGCTTTACGGTACTCATGGTTACTTGTGTTTCACTCTCGTCTTTTCCTCTAGAATATCCATCTTTATACTCTCATTCTAATAAAAGGGCACTTACAGGGTCGGTACCCAAGTTTTATGAAAGAAGGTGAAATTACAGGAAATATAAAGAATCAAAATGAAATGAAGTGTTGAAAGTTAAGTCTTTGCTCTTATTTATTGGGAGGGATAAGATGTACATCTGTATTTCCAACAAAACATTTTTTTGCCCAGCCCATATAAATTACTTTAATATTATTATTTTTTAAAGTGTTAATTTTTAGTAATATTTTGATGTTTTTTAACATTCCTTTGGTTGTTAAGTAAAGTAACAATAATATAAAATTTGCTGCTGATGCATACAAGTTGTATACTAATATTGTGTTCTCCTTAAGCCTTGGTGGCTTTTCTATTCCTGGGGTTAAGGCATCTTATAATCAAACCCCTCCTCATACACAGAAATGAATATATTTGGAAAACTATTTTCAGTCTTCATATGGAGTTTGTTATGAATTTATTATCCTCCCTCTTTTCTGTTAAATGTTGCTTTACTAAAAGTATCCAATGTAAAATTTCAAAATCTAAAATATTCAAAAATCCATTTTAAAGATCATAAGCATTATTTTTTGTTACTGATGATCTCCATATTCACCAGATACTTATCATGATCTAAAGGGAAATACAGAAAAGCATGCAAAGACCTTTATTATCTCTGTCCGTACAGAAGGACCAGCCACTGTAAATGTGGAAGGGCTGAAAGATTCGCTGAGTACTTCTTTTACTAAACTTTCCTAATAGTTGACAGTCACATATATACACATCTTGTTACCCAGAATAAGCCAAATAAAATCATCACCAATAGACAAAGAAAGTGTATTTATCCACCAGTTAAAATAAACCAGGAGGTGGTGAGAAGAATCCAACCGTAAAGAACTTAAACTTCCTAGATTACATCTACCAGTATTTATGTACTCAGAATCAGCACTAATTACGAAGCAAATTTTTCATCAAATTGTTATAATACTAGAAATTACCCTTGGTGATACTTTGATTAAGGAGATTTTACTGGTGACTTCTTTCATGAGCCCTCTCTTCACTCTCTGCCTCTGGCCTACCCATGAAGGTACATGTGCCCATACACTCATATACATGTAATACAGAGACCTATATTATAAAACACACACACACACACACACACACACACACACACACACACACACACTCCACATGAACACACTAAAATAAAACTAAAAAGTAAACAAAAACAAGGTATGAATTTTTGATGTTTTATTTGAAATAAATCATTAATTTTATATATGTGCAGATAGTCTTCAAGTAAATGTAGTAGGACATACATTTTTATATTTGTATTTACAACATAGAAGACAGTGAAAAAAAATAAATAAAACACAAAACCTCATTGTATGTTCTTTGATAATAGAGCAAATAACTGAAACAGTGGCTGATAAAGTGTTTGCCTTCCATATGGAATGTCCTGATTGTAGTCTCGTGCAGTGTTTAAGGTTGAGCATTGCTATGCTCAAAATAATGGTGTCAAAACTAACTACATAGCTATAACTCTTTAAAATATGCCATTTAACTCAAATATGTGGTTTCTTCAGCACTATAGACTCATCATTAAATTCTAGAAGATATCTAAGAACAATGACAATAGCTTGTAATGGTTGCAAGGTTGGTGTGTGGTACTCTACTGATCAAAAATTCAAAAAAAAAAAAAAGGTTATCCATACCTGTACTGGGGTTTTTATTTGATATCCTACAGCATACTGGAAAGGTATTGTCTCCCATTAAAGTGACATCATTTAAATACCCATAACGTTTAAATGTGTAAACATTTTATAAGTTTCTACAACGGTAGGGTTACATATGGCATCTTCAAAGGCCTTTAGTGTTTGTTATCTCTCCTCTACCTTAACCTCCTATCTCCGCCTCACTTAATGCTCCATGTTTTGTTACTCAGCTCTCACCATTCACATATGTTTTCCAGATCCCTTCTCTTAAACCACCCCATGGCCTCTTACTAGTTTCCTGACTTCCATGGTTGCTACAGTTTACATGCCTACTTAGCTTCAACTATAGCATCCACATGTGGTTGAATGCATGGTATCTGACTGTATAGATTACCTCATTCAGAGAGATTATTCCCATTCCATTATTTGATCTGTGAACTTCCTTATTTCATTTTTCTTGACAGATAAGCAATGCTTCATTGTGTATAACTACATAGTTCTCATCATCAGTTAATCAGTTGGTGGACAATTGACCATTTCCAATTCCCTTATATTGTGAATAAATTAGCAATGATCATGAATGGGCAAGTATATGTGTAATAGGATATAAAATCCTTCAGGAACTTTCCCAGTAGTGTTACAGCTGAATACTATGAAAGATCTAAGTCTGGCTCTTTGAGGACCCTCCACACCTACTGGATGACTTTCATTGTGTTGCCAGGGTAAAAAAGTAATCAGCAATCATAGATAGCTCTGAACTCTGCAAGATCTGACCGCTGGCACAACAGTGGCATAAAGGAAATGGGAGAACCCTATCATCTGATTGGATTAAATCTTTCTCTATAAGATGGAACCTATGCATCACACTGGTAACTGAGGCAGAAATCTATGACTGGCTAAGTCACAGTTTGTGAGGAAGAACCTTATGTGACTATTTTGCTAAATAGACATAGTATGGAATCAACTCTTACTGATTTCTTGCTAGATATATAGATTAGTGCATCTCTCAAACACTACTTTTTGTAAAAGATCACAGGTAGTGTAGAGACCCGCAATCAATTAACATTTGGGCGATAACAAATTGTGAAGTACTCAGCTCAAAATGTGGCATCTATACTACACCAAAGGCAAGGATTAGGGATCATTGCAGAAGAGAGCTAGAAGGGTTATAAGGGCCAGCAGTATTAAATATCTGCAGATGAACATTATTCACTGCAAACAGCATGGCATTAGTGCACAAACTCACAGTGGCTGTGAGTACACACACGAAACCTGAGTGAGACCAACCCAACCAGCCATCTCATTATGTATTGAAATGCTTATGAGACCCCATCTAAAACTGAAGTCCTATTGGCAATTCCTGGCTCCTGAGAGGAGTGTGATCATACAGTAGATGGCTCTACCCCTGTACAAATACAGACAGCGCTAAGTGGACTCAGTAAGTCTTTGAAAGGAACTATAGGCAGCTAAGGAATGCCGAGAGCAGGAGCAAAAGTCTTCTTCAGAGATGAGCACATCAGTTCTTTATTAAATATCAAATGATCAGCCCTTAAAACATACATCCAGGTAACATTAAATAGTCTGAGCTGGTTGTGCTTATGTATTCAGGAATATATATGTAATAACAGATACACATGCATGTGTAATACATATACACATATATGTATGTAACAAAAATTAATGGAGAAAGGGGGCATGAAACTGAAAAAGTATGGGGGGATTTAGAGGGAGGAATTGATGGAATTGTATTATAATCTCAAATAATAAAAGAAATATTTTTTAAAAAAGAGCACATGAAGATGGAAGGAAAAATTGGTAAAAGGACGGTCATGGAACAGAAAGGGAACAGATGGGAGCTGAGATTTATCCAAACACATTTCAATCAAATACTACTTCCTATATTATTTTTTTGTTTTATGGTAGATTATGTTTTAAGGAAACATTTAAATATACTCTACCAACACTGTCTTTAAGAAATAATGTACCTTGTCTCATTTCTTTTCATTGTTCATTTTCATTCAACCTTAAAAACTGAAAAAATAAGAACTGTTGGTAAATGCTTTACGTGGGCTAAACATTTTCCTCGTTTCTGAATCATAGGCAATTGTAAGAAATGCTCTTTTTGTTATAGTAATAAAAAAACATGACTAGGGAGAAATTTGTATTGTCAAAGTAGATACTTCTTTTAGCCATTCATCTTCTCTGTTTTTTTTTTTTGTTACAATTACAGCTTTGGGGTTATAATCCACAAACTAAAATTGCTGAAATTGAATTTGACAGGTCCAACTAATTGGCTCCCAAGGAGCTGTTACATTATACCCAGTGAACTGTCCATGAAGTATACAGCTACTTGTCCAACCTATGAACAGGACTAATTATAAAACAGCAGGAGATAGCTCACGGTAATAGGCCAGGCACTGTTATTAGTACATAATAATTCCAATCCAAATCATCAATTATAGCACTCTAGCTACCTTGAAGAAAATGCTGTTGCTCAGGAATAATTACTGGGGGACAGTGTATGAGTAGAATTTGTGCCATTTTTGTTGCTGTAAATGACCCTTTCTTTTGACTAAGAGTCCTTTGGAGATTAAACTCCCTTCTAGCCACCAAACAAACTAACAGAAAAAATAAAAATGAAGCAAGGTGCAATGAATATGAATTATTTATGACCCACTGAAAGAAAAATAAATATAAACTCAATCTTGTGCATTGGAATTTGTTAAGTATTACAGGAAAGAACACTTTTCAGAAAACACTAAAATATCGTTTACAGAAATATATACATATATATTTATATATTGGCCCTTACTATGCAAACATGTACATGTCAAACACATCAGGGTTGTCCTTCTTTCAATTCTGTACAAAACGAAGTTCTCTGTTGTATGTCAGTGGACTGTTGGAAAACAATATAAAAACAGATTAATTTATTCCAAAATGAGCCTAATTATTTCACTGTCTTTTCTGGACAATTTATTTTATAAACAAGATCAAAGTCCTAACAAGGACTAGTTTGATCTGTGCTTGGGTAATTAATGTAAACACATTCTTGTCTTTACATGAAAAAAAAAGAAAGAAAAAAACTTGTAATTAGATACCATTTTTATTAAAAGATTTTTTTTCTTTCTTTGGCTTGCTTTTGCTTTAAAATAATTTCTAATTTCTTTCTATAAATTATGATTAAAAATGCAGAGCACAGTTTTTCTCCACCACAGGGAGCACAGATCTTTAATTCTTACTATGCCATTAGTATTAAAAAGTGTTTTTACATAGGGAAATGGGAGGGTCGAGCTGGAATAGGGACACAGTGGGAGGTCAGGGAGAGAGATACCATGGTATGTGGTATTGTATTCCCCCAAATATTGTGCATGCTAATAAATTTATCTGGGGTCAGAGACAGAGCAGCCACAATATTAAACATAAAGGATAGGCAGTGGTAGCACATGCCTTTAATCCTAGCATTCCAGAGGCAGAAATCCATTTGTTCAAGGATATAGCCAAGCATGGTGACTCATGCCTTTAATCCCAGAAAGCAAGCCTTTAATCCCAGGGAGTGATGGTAGAAAGCAGACAGGTATATAAGGTGTGAGAACCAGAAACTAGAAGCATTTGTCTGGTTCAGCTTTTAGGTTTTGAGCAGCAATTCAGCTGAGACTCATTCTGGATGAGGACTCAGAGGCCTCCAGTCTGAGGAGACAAGACCAGCTGAGGATCTGGCGAGGTGAGGTAGCTGTGGCTTATTCTGTCTCTCTGATCTACCAGCATTGACCCTAATAACTGGCCTCGGGTTTGATTTTATTAATAAGAACTTTTAAGATTCATGCTACAATGGTAGATGAGGACATCATGGGAAAAGGAAGAGGCAGGATGATGGGGAGGCTCTCAGGAACCCATAAGGATGACACCACCTTGGACTGCTGGCAGTGGTCCAAATGGTGCCCGGACCAGTCTACTCTGGTGACCAGCCTAGCAAATAACCTAGCTGTCATCATAGAGCCTTTGTCCAGTGACTGATGGAAGCAGATGCAGAGATCCATGGCCAGGCGCCAGGCTGAGCTCTGGGAATCCAATCGATGACAGAGAGGAGGGATTCTGTAGGCAGGGAATGATGAGATCGTGACGGAAGAAGTGCAGAGATGACCGGCCACACTAGTGGAAGCCCATGAACTGTAGACTAGCGGCTGTGAAGCCCCCACGGGACTGGACTAGGCCCTCTGGATATGGAAGACGGTTGTTTGGCTCGAACTCTTTGGGGTTCCCCCATCCCTGGTGCATGGGCAGGCTTTTGGGAATCCAGTACCTGTGGTGTGGTGCCTTGCGCAGCCATGGTACAATGGGTAGAGATTTGTACCTGCCTAGGCTCAGTGTGTCATGCTGGGCTCTCCTTACTCCCCATGGTAGACCTAGATTTGGGGAATGTGGGGATGTGGGGTGGCTTGGGAGGGAGGGCTGAGAGATGGGAGGAGGGAGGAGGTGGGATTTGTGGGTGGTATGTACAGTGAGTAGAAAATTTTTTAATAAAGAAAAATGGAAAAAAAGGAAGTGTTTTTTAATGTAGCCTTAGAATCACTATGAAATAGCAGTTACGACAAACTAAGACTCAACGTGTATCTGTTGATACTGAATTAGATTTGCTATGACAAAAAAAGGATTTAAACAGAAACTTCTATGATTATTAAAGAGTTTGAAATGAATTCAAAGTAAGACAAATCCAGTAATACATTAGTTTTAATAATTAATTTATTTAGCTATTTATTTTTTATGGGTGGGTTGTATATGTTAGTCTGTTAATTAGTATGTACCTTAGTTTAAAATTTGATGCTTCATGAAACAAACTTCCTAGTTTGATAAACAGAGCATTTTAATTCACAGAATGATTGTGGGAATTTATTTATAATCTCTGTATCCTAAATGTTTTCATATAAATATAATTATGATTCTTTGTTTTTTAATATAATTTAATTACATTTCCTATTTCCATTTAACTCTCCACACTTTCCCATACATCCTTCCCCAAATATTTTGAAGCAAATATTCAGTTGAAGTTAAGGCATGAATCCTCATTATTCTCTACTTTAATTAAACTTTGTTTTATGTAAATAAGCATTTTTTATGATTTATTATTCAACTCCTCTTTGTATCAAATATTTAATTTATGGTTCAGGTTATTCATGATCCCTGTTTGTCTTCAGCTGGCCTAGGTTAGGGTATATGTAGCATGGTAAATCAGTGGGATTTATGTAATTTAGGTAATAAGAAGCTTACTAGTGTATTACATAAATATTACTAAAATCTAAGAGTTTTGTAGTGTCTGCTTATCTATCTTCTTATCTATATAGTAATATAGCTATTCATAAATCATCAATGCATTTTTCATTTATCACCATCATTATCTGTTATTTTGATTATCTTGATACAAGAATTAAAATGAATTATCTAAGTTCTATGGAATAAGAATTACATAAAAAGTAATTTTACTTTATAAAATAAATGCACTATTACTTCTGCTTTGAAATTTTTCATTTATTTGAGTAATTTTTAAAGAGTAAAATATTTAGTGTACTTTATATTCTTTATTCCCATGTTAGATGTAGGTTTATTCTTTGCTTAAAAATTGTAAGAAGTTTGTGTAATGACTTAGATATTTATGTATTCTACTTTAGACTGTATATTGAAAACCCAAACTGAATTTCCTTCAGAAAAGCAATGTAAAACCATAGAAATAACTTGTTCCTGAAAACAAACAGAAGAATAAATGTTTTGTTTCTTCTGAAGAACTATTCTATTACTTAAAATGAAATGTTATGGTATTTGATTTACATTTAGAAAAGTTTGGACAAAGAGAGACAGTCATCGTTCAGGAGAGCAAACTGTACTTCTCTCCACAATCCAGACTATGTTGGTCACATTATTACAGTAAGAGCAGGTTTTTGTCACATTGTGGAACAAGTTGACAAGCTATTCAAGAGGCAAAAATGCATGCCATATAGCAATATCCCCAGGGAAAGAAGCTGTCTATCTTGGACAGAATGTTCTAAAGGAAGGTGAAACATCCCATCCCTAAGGGAAGTGCCTTAATCTCCAAAAACAACACACTGACTTCAAGAATTGCCAGAAACTACCAGATTCAGTAGGACACTCCCTCCACACCCAACCCCAGCATATACAGATAGGAAGGACTGCTGAGTGATACACAGACTGGCTAGATGACTAGAAGAAGCCCAGACTGCCAGAGCTACCTATAGGGGGCACAATTCAACTGGGTAAGCTGCTTGATGGTGTGCAGTATGCTCGAGGTTTCTAGCTCTGGCAGCGGTCGTCCAGGATAGAATTGTCTTTGGAGAAATAATTACTAATTATCTTTGAATAATTTCTTCTCCTGTAAGCAATGTTTATCCCTAGTCCTGTATGTAACCCCAATAAAAATCATTGGTTCATCAAGGTGCACTTTGGTGTTATCCTTCCCTTGGTCTATTTTCAATTGTTCATTTGGGGCGAGTAGGTATCTGCTCATTTTTCCCAGGAACAGTGGGAGAAGTGTCATAAAACAATGCAGGAAGCAGCACATCAGATCAGAAATATGACAAACACCTTGGTTAAATGACTAGGAATCCCGGATTTACGAAATATGGCCCTTATCTAGGCCATGGTGGGAGGGAAGTGAGGACCTTTCACAGAAGCACTTGAACATAAAATCAGTCTTGGAGGGAAGAAGAATCAAGCATGACTAGATGTATTTCCCAGCATTTAATTGTTCTGAAATGTGATTTTATTTGTATGTTAATAAATAAAGTTTGCCTGGAGATCAGAGGTCACATAGTGAGGTCACATAGACATAAATAGGAGTCAGGCGGTGGTAGCACATGCCCTTAATCTGATCACATGGCAGACAGTCTCTGTGTGGTCAAGGACACAGCCAAGCATGGTGACATGAGCCTTTAATCCTAGTACCAACCACAGAGACCTGGAGTTCTGTATAGACAGGCAGTGATGAGGAAGTCATGTGGATGGGCTAAGAGCCAATGAGAAGACAGAACAGGAAGGCAATATAAACACAAGTTAGACTGGAAGAAACTCTCTCTCTGGGGAAGTAACAGCGGCAAGATGGTAAGATAAGGTAGTCATGGCTCTTCACTAGTTCTCTGATCTCTTTGGCTATTACTTCTGTATGTAGCTCTGTGTTTGTTATTAAATAAGACTGTTTAGAAATTTGTCTACACAGCATCTCTATCAAAGAGCTGAGGAAGTTTCTCCCATCAGCTGATGAGTTTGCGGGATCTGTCTATACAGATACCGAAGAGTAAACCCTTGTCTGCTACTTGTGTGGAGGCACTGCACAGGATGCTGGGGTAGAGACAAGATGACAGTGATCTCCAAGACCATTTCTATGATTTTGCTCATATTCTCCAAGTTGAAAATATTCTCCACCATTAGAGTTCTGCCAACCACTTTGGACCTTTTTACTTGAGTATAGCATCTACAGGATTGTGGCACCCCTATTTTCTTGGGGAGCATCAGTGTGTGTCGTCACCAGGGATCTTCATGGAAGATCTATTGGTATCAAAGTTGCATCCCTGAAACACAATTCCACCTTGGTAAGTTCCCTATCTGCCTTTTGACTTTGTCTCAGGAGAACCCAGCATCCAGTAAAAATGCGCAATCACTTATTATTTTGCAGATACTCAGTGAGTACAAGTTTGCAGACCCTCAGTTTTGTTTTCTCAAGATAAATAGAAACATGCAGTGTTATAACCAATGACTCTTTTCTCTATCTTGTAAGAGAATAAATGTGGAAAAATATTTGGATAAATTATTTTTATCTTACAACTTTGACAACTCTCTGTGTTAAAAAATCAAATATAAGGTTAGATTACTTTATGTCTACTTAAAAGTGTGTATGTGTGTGTGTGTGTGTGTGTTGTGACACTTATGACAGCAATATTTCCCTAAGATCTAGAAAGTATCTAAGAAAACCTCCAACTCTAGGCATGAGAAACCTCCTGTTGATTGGAGAAATACAAGAGACCTCCAAAACAATATAGGCTATTGCCATTGCCCTTGGTTGACTCCTAAACCATGAAAATAAGACCTTATTGCTGGCCACATTACACACATCAGACACAGCACTTGGTAAAACTGAGCTGGAACTGACTTGTAAAACTCTTTCATGAGGACTAGCTCTCAGTAACAGGAGATATGCAAATTACCAAAAGAGAAATTGAGTAACTAGTTCTAACCAGCAGTAATGCCTTTGAATAACAAAAATGATAAGAAAGTCAAGATATCACAAAAGTTGCAACAGTGGAATAATAGCATGGTCATAATTACCAGTCTTCTAACTGGACTTGAGGGGATTCATGTGGTGTTGTGAATCTAGCCAACTGTCTATGGCTGGTGAGGTCACAGACCTTAGAAAAGAAGCAACAACTGCCATTTCACTAAGTCAGTCCAGTTTCAAATGACTCCAAATACTTGTCCTTATAACACAAATAAGTGTAGTTGTCACCTTACCAAACAATTTTTTTTCAGCACATAGAGTTCAGTATAGCACACAACTGACCAAAAAGGAGAGGACAATTGACTGTGTATTGACCAGCATTAATTGATACACCTTCAACACAATCTACACCTAAAGTCCAAGGAACATTGCTGATGGAGAAGCAGAAAGACTGAAAGAATCATAGGAACAGGACATGGAGTCTACTGTAAGATGGTGAAATCTTTATGTGAGAATAAGGTACTGCCAGGAGACTGTAACAATATGATTGATTGAGCAAGACCAAAACTAACAACAATGATTTAGATGGCAGTGTGCATGGGGAATTCTCACATGTGGTCTCCCCCTCAAGAACCACAGGCAAATAAGGGTTGCTGAAAAAACAGTCTTCTCCAGTGACCAGTGCCATGATAGGTGAGCCAAGTACAAAAGGTGAGCCCTAAACTCATATGAGCAACAAAAATTGATCTCAACAGGTCGAGCTTACAACAGCTGTATAATAATGCACACATCTGTATAGCATACATACATATGTTTATATAGATCGTACATATATCTACACATACATATATATGCATATACATGTAATGATTAAAAGATAAGAAACTATGAATTCGAGGAGTGGAGAGGGAGGAACATAGGAGGAGTTGGAGGAAGAGAGAGAAGTGAAGACTGATGTAAAAAGAATGCTCATTTATGTTCCGAAAAAAAGCATTTCAAAAATACTTTTTAAATATTAACATATATTTAAAAGTAATTTTTAAAGTAATAAAAACACATTAAAATAATAAAAATTTATTATTATTATTATTATTATTAATTATTATTTATTAGGCTGGCTAGATGTTTTAGCAGGTAAAGGAACTGGCTGGCAAGCACCATGACTTTATTTCAGATCTTGGAACCCACAAGACGGATGGAGAGAACTGACTACTGAAAGATCTTCTCTTAACACCACTGCTGTGCTTTGGCATGAGCACATCTATTCATAGACACCCCTATTCCCATATAATAAATGAATGAATGGAGAAAATAAAATAAATGTGCTAAAGTTGTTAATGTATGAAAATGTCCAAAAAAGATACTTTTTGAAATGTTTTCAGTAAACCAGTTTGTATTTATTAAAGCATAAGTGGTGTATACATTTGGATATTATACAACACACTCAAAGGAAATACATCTTAGTAATATTTTGAATCAAGTAGAGATATAAATATAAATGTTTGGCTCTTAGATACTAAGCTCTAGTTCTAAATTCTTTAACTATATTATAAATTACTAAATTATTTAACTATATTAACAGAAAATAAAAAAAAACCCTTCTATTGTGTGTGACACAAATTGCTAAACAGTCTTATTAATAGAAAACCCAGAGTCAGATTTTTAGGTAAAAGCTGAAAGATCAGAGAAACAGAACAAGCCACAGCCAACCTCACCTTACCAACTCCTCAGCCTCCAGAGCAAGACTTGCTGTTTATTCATGCCTTATATATCTTTCTGTGTCCTGCCATCACACTTCCTTCCTAGTGCTGGGATTAAAGGCATGTACCACCATTGACTGGCTCTGTTCCCACTGCGGCCTTGAACTCATAGAGAACCAGATGGATCTCTGCCTCTCAGTGATAGGATTAAGGGTGTGTGTGCCACCACTGTTAATCTAGTGGCTGGCTCTGTCCTCTGATTCCCAGATAAGTTTATTAGGGTACACAATATATCACCACAATTGTGTGTTCATTAAAATCTGAAACTCTGGCTCTTGCTCTTCACTTATTCATAATTAGGGCATCATTGTTTCATTTAATGCATGACTACAAACATCTGTGTCTCTAAATCAGAGAAATCTTCAACTGCTGAATTGGCTTTATACTATATGTATTATTTATTAACAACTTTCCTTTCTCTACTGATTCTTCAAATTAAAATAATTATTAATATTTATATTTCTCATGAAAAAAGTGTTTAATGTCTGTTGGTATTAAAATGTACCTGTATATTTTACTTCTTTTTTCTGTTTTTTATCTATGCTTGTTTACAGATGTGTCTATATAGGAGTTAATGACATTTCAAATAAATGGACACAAATGAAATTAAGCATGATACCTATATGTGTGTGCAAGTACACATGAGTGTATTTAGAAACCAGTGATCATATAGTCAAGAATGTTTGAATTCCTTTCATGCTTATCCTGTAAATTACGGGTGAGAATAACTAAGTTGTATAGAAATTGTATATTCAAAAATATAGGAAACATTTCAACACTGTTCTGAAGTATGCCATATTTTTTTTATTTTAGCTATATTACTTGAGATCTGCAACTGATTGGCATGTTATAAATATCTCCTTTTATCAGCTCTTGAATATTATATATTTATTTTCTGTTCTAATCAGAAGCATGTTAAATTATTAGAATTTGGAGACCTGAAATATAGGTTCACCAAAATGAACTTTTTTTAAGATTTAGAGATTAAAACCTGATTTGAATATTTTCTAATAGGATCAGGTTTCTTTGTATATAGTATTTCCTATCTATTTCAAGAATGTTGTGATTTAATAGCATGAAATAAAGACACATTTCAGAGCTCAGTTTTTCAAGATTCTTTTATGTCCAGAAAAGAAACAAGAATACATCACTTTAAAACTATTTAAATCTATCTAAATCTTATTGAAAATGCAAACTTAAAAGATATTTTCATTCACATTAATCTTTCAAAGTACTTATTCTGTTGTAAAACCCCACTGATTAAATTCAGTGGAAAGGGGTAAATGAAAAGATAAAAAATTAGAATTCACTTGTTCTGTTTTAATTTTTATTAGATATTTCAAATCCATCTGATTACTTAATGAGTGTTGAACTCAACAAAAAAGTGTTTTAAAATATCAATATCAAGAAACCAATATTCTATATTTTACCATATAGAAATCAATCAGAAAACAAGAAAGAAATTTACTCTCCTGAATGCCTGTTCAATTTTTACATTAGTATTCACACTTTGTTTCTGCTGATTCAACAGATAATTCAATTTAGATTGATTATCTAAATTACCAATTCACTTTACATGATATAGATAAGAATTTCAGTACATTATCAACCTTAAGTTCTCACCAAAATTTTGACACTTTATTGCTTTATCATTCCTTTAAATATCTACTGAATATCATGCTGCCAAGCTATCCATCATATGGTCTGTGCACTTCCCAGAGGATGCTTTTCTGACAAAGGTACTGTTGCCTTTTAAGTGCTCTTACTTCGCCCTCTTTTCTTTCTGCTATACTCCCAGGGACCAGAAATTGTATAAATTCAATGATGTCAGATTTTTAGTTTGTGAATCTGAAAAATTACTTTATTTAATGCAATTTGATCATCATTTTTCTTCTCTGTATATTTTTGTTCTACCTGTGCAGATTTATGAAATATGTACCTAGCAAATTTTATTTTATTTTTTTATATATTTTTTTGCTGTATGTGACTTGTTCTTATTTCTACACCATGAGGAAACAATTTTTTTCTTTTTTTCCCTTTTTTTTTTAATTCAAAATAGAATCTTCCCTAATATAATGCATCCCAACCTCAGTTTTCCCTCCCTCTACTCCTTCCAGCTCTCCTCCAACTCCCTTTTGCCCAAGATCCACTCCTCATCTGTTTTCTATGCAGAGAGAACAGGCCTCTAAGAGAAAACAACCAAACAGGACAGAACAAGATACAATAAGATAAAACAATAGCCCTCAGATTGAGGCTGGACAAGGCAAACTAATAAGAGAAAAAGAGCCTCAAGAGCTGGCAAAAGAGTCAGAGATGCACCAGCTCCCACTGTTAGAAGTCCCAGTAAAAACATGTAAATAGCCGTAATGCACACATCTAGTAAGGCCCCATGCAGGCCCCATGCAGGCCCCACGCTGGCCATTTTAGTCTCTGGGAGCCCATTTGAACCCTGCTTAATTGATTCTGTGGGTCATGTCCTCCATGCCCTCGGACTCACAGCCAGACAGTATACAGAGAGTGAGTCTGAAGTGCAGGTCTCTATCAGAGCCTCCTCTTGGAGACTGAGGAAACTTTGGAAGAGGGAGAGGAAAGATGGACTTCTTTTTATTGTTTTTTGTTTGTTTCAGTATAATGTCTAGATTTTGGAAAGTTTTTTTTTTTCAGGTGGGTAATGTTTTCATTATGCTTTTATAACAAATAGTCTCTGTACAATCTTTTGAGACATGTCTTATATCTGTCTATGATGCTTTTTTCATTTTACTCTTTTTTTTTACTCATTCATTATTTGTTGAGATAACTCCTCACTGTGTGCACTAGGCTGGGCTAGGACTCACTGTGCAGTCCAAGCAGGTCTCATACTTGTAATAATCCTCCAGTTCTTTCTTTGGAACTCTTCCTGCATGTTCTTGATGTTATCATTTAGGGACAGTTGTTGATAATATCAGTTAATATACTGGCTATCAATAAAATAAAAACTTTACTATGAATATGTTATTTATTTACAATTATATTGTACATATTAAACTAATATATAATGTTGGTAATTTATTATATGAAGTGAGAAACAAATGATAAGATAGACAACTTTTATAATTAGTTTTTTCAGTTTACTCCTACAATGCTAGTGTAATTAGTAAATGATACTTTGGTGTTAAATATTCCCTCAGCTATCTAAATCTATACATTCAAAATATGATGCAAGGAAGAGGGAAGGGAAGAGAGGGAATGCAGGTTATAAAATTAAAGACCATTGGAGAGGTAGTATGAAAAACTAATGAGGAGGAGGCAGAAGATCCTTGGAGTTAGTTGGCCAAATTGCAGAACTCCAGGTTCAGTCATAGACATGTCTCACTCCACCAAAGCTGGAGAATTATTGAGGAATGGGCTAGCATCTGACATCATCCTGAGCCTCTCGTTGCATGCTCACACACGCACATATACATGACTAAGTGCACATGTATTGATGACACACAAACACATACAAATAAATACAATAGGGCCCAAATGATATCCAAGCAATTTAATTGGTAAACTACTGATTAATTTTTCAACCTATATAAATATCAAAGGGTAAGACTAAGCAGCTTATTTTAATTATTAGTCTATAATTTATATACAGCTATTTCTAGGAGCTTAATGTCTGAAATATGAAAGAATTATTCTACTTATTTTGTGGTTCTGATTATCAATCCCTGGCTAATGCATGCAAAAAATATTCGACCACTGAATATTTTCTTTGCAATGTATATGTTTAATTGTTTGTCTATATTCACAGAAAGAAATTTGGAAATCATCCTTCAGTTCATAATTTGTAATCTAATATGACAGCTGAAACTTTAACTTCCCAAATGTAATATAAGTGCATATAAAATTTAATAGGTATGAATAAAAATAGTTAACATTTTAGTCTCAAAAATTCATTAAATTAAAGAGTTTGGTCCCCAGAAATCTAAATTCAATAATAACTTTAACCTTAAAAGTAATTTGAGTAAACTTTGGTGTTCAGTATGAAAACAAATTTTGACCTTCTCATATTTTCTCTTTCTAAATAGAAATCAATAAAATGAAACTATTTTTAGAAAACATCTGCCTCATAAATTAAGAAAATATAAGGCTGAGTATTTTTAAGGCAACAAAATCATTTTAGATACATTTAAATAAAAATGAAATAAACCTGAGATCTTGTTAAATGAAGAAAACTCCTACTTTGAATGAAATGCTAGTCTCTGCCTCCTTCTTCATTCTCCCTCTGCCTTCCTGCTGCGCCTGCTCCTCCCATGACTGCCCCCATGTCTGTTTCTCTGTGAACCGATTCGAAGATCCTGTTTCACTGTTTGCTCCTATCACTCTTCTGTTCTGCCTCATCTCAGACTAGCAACAAAGGAGCCATCCAACCTTTTATGGAAAACTGTGAAACTCTGAACATAATTATAACAGAGATGATAACACCTAGTAGTTCCCATCTGCTGCCAGAGGAAGCCTCTTTGGTGATGACTGGACAAGGCACTGATCTATGAGTACAGCAGAATATATATGCCACACCTGCGATGGTGTCGCCCGTGTGACAAATGCTGATCTGGTGGTCTCACGAGGAAGGGGGGCACGTGTCTCTCGAGGCTAGGCCCCCAGCGGTCCCCTGGCAATCAGCCCGAGCAATGGTTCTTGTTGTTCCCTAAAGACCAGTCTTCCGTGGATGGTTGGCAAGACTCCTGCTTCTTTCTTCTTTCCTAACAATAACAACCTCTCTGTGCCTGGACTCCCGTAGACGCTCGCTTGACGTACCTGATAACTCCTCAACTGTTACACCAGCACTGCTCCCAGTGATTCAAGCCCTTGGGCAGATAGCACAAAAAAAACCCTACTTCAGTGAGGGCACTCATGGATGGATTAGAAAAGAAAGAGCTAATGATTCAGGTTCCCACAGATTCTAAGGAAGAAAATGTAAAAGTAAAACGATTGTTAGGTAACCCTCACTCAGCTCATGCAAACTCACAAGAAAGAGAGCTTAAGAAACTGGCAACCCCCACAAGAATGGTTGGAAAGTACATTCAATACCGTATTAATGGGAAATGGTGGACACCCCCTCGTTGAAATCCCAGAAGTAGAAATTACTTAGATCCACCCCCTTTTACAGGGGCTTATGACTATGAAGGGAATCGGTTGGGTAAATCATGGGGGAAAAGAATGTTGTGGAATCAGTTGCCTTTTATGGAAAGGCTGGTTAGAAGCAGAAAGGTATGGTGTACATATGATAGGCAGACAAGGTCAGCTATATTGAGGGGTATAGCACCTGTGCTAAAGAAGTGGGCTAAGGCTCTTGGCGAGGACTTTGTAACTGTCTTTAATAAATTACTAGAAATGAATTACCAGTTATTGAGTGCATAATCTGGCTCTTAGGGTTCAGGCCACAGCATGTCTCTGTCTGAAAGGATTAATCATTCTGAAAACCACATTGTATGACCACAAAAGATTGCGTCTATTATTTTCCTTTTGCCCCTGGACTTAGTTCCTTGTTAAGATTGTACAAAATCTCAGCCTGATGTTCAGTAAATTTGCAGCAGTTTCACAGCATACTCTGGTGTCTGTGTCTGTCATCGCTGAATCCCAATTATCCTGAGCACCTTCACCCCGTTCTCCCTCGGTCTGGTGGCCCTACTGAGACCCAGTCCGTGGCATATATATATATATATATATATATATATATATATATATATATATATATATATATATATATATATATATATTCCCAGTTGTATTTGGTTCTACCCTATGTTTCTGGGTTCTCCAGTCTCCATTTCCTAGCCATCAAGGCAGTGTATGGCATGGACCCCCTCTTGTGGCTGGCATGAGCCTCAAAATAAACCAGATATTGATTGGCCACTCCCATAGTTCTGTGCCACCACTGCCTCAGGCAATCTTGCAAGTTGGACACTGAATCAACTAAGCAGGGCTCATTTTGGTTAACAGAGACTGAAACAGCAAACATATGTCCTTCAAGGGTCTATACCTTGTCTTCTGCATATCTGTTATGGCTATTAGCTTAGTGTTTTTGTGGGACCCCTAACAGTGGGAGCGGATGTGGCTGTTTTGCATGCTCCTGGGACTCTTTTCTTTCCATTGGGCTGCCTTGCCCATCCTAGATGTGGGCTTTTGCTTTGTTTTATTGTATGTTGTTTGTCATACTTGGTTGTAATCTCTTGGAAGCATGCTGTTTTATGAAGAGAAAACAGATGAAGTGGATCAGGGGAGAAAGGAGGTGGGGTGGAGCTGGGAGGAAGTCTAGAGAGGGGAAACTATGGTCATAATGTAGTGTATGAGAGAAGAATCTATGTCCAAACAAAAGAAAGTCAGAAAGGAAAGAAGGAAGGAAGGAAGGAAGGAAGGAAGGAAGGAAGAAAGGAAGGAAAGAAGGAAGGAAGGAAGGACCTAGTAGCTAATAAAGATAGACTAGCACACAAAACTAAATAAGGTGGTGAAATGCACTGCTTCTCTAAATAAAACTGCTTTTAGAGAGAAAAGTGGGAAGGACCTGGGAGGAGTTGGGGGAGAGGATATCATAATCATAATATATTGTATAAAAATCCATTTTTTGTGGTTTTTGTTTGTTTTTTAGATTTTTACAGGAGGAAGGTGTTTATTTTTAGCATGAAGGTTACAGCCCAACGAGGGAAACCAGGGTAGAAACTCAAGGCAGATATCTGGAACAAGAACTGAAGCAGAGACCATGGAGGAATGGTTCTTACTGGCTTATTTCTCATGCCTCACTCAACTATTTTCCTTATACAGGCCATGCTCAAATATGGGACAACCCACAGTGGTCTGTGCACTCCCACATCGATCAGCAACCAAGAAAGTTTCACACAATCATGCCCACCAGCAAGTGGGGTGGGTGTCATTCCTCAACTGATGTTTCCTCATCTAAAGTATGTTTAGGTTTGTGTTAATTGACAAAAACTAAGCTGCACAAAACTCAGCTTTATTGGCGAGAGAGAGAGAGTGAGAGAGAAAGGGGGGAGGGAGAGAGAGAGAAAGAGAGAAAGAGAAGAGAGAGAATCAGAAACAGGGTTAAATAGATAGCTGAGTCAATAAAATGCTTGCCATAAAATGAGAGTGGAAGAGTGTAATGGAAGAAAAAATATATTTTTAATAAAACCATGATTATAGAAAAAGCCACTTTGCTCCTTTTCTAATGTTAGATAATTTTTGAGGCTTATATATCCTTAAACTGTATGTATTTATTTATTGGGTATATAAAGGAAACCAGTCAATAAAATGATAAAGGACTTGCAAAATTAAGAAATGAATAAGAATAATAAAGATAAGGTGAAAGAAAATGCTTAAAATGTAGTAAACATGAACGTATGATCATAAGGAAACAATGAATGTCTGTCCAGGCAAACAGTTCATGATGTATCAGATATCTCGCAGCTCATGTGCAAATGCTAAGGAAGAAGAAATCAGTTGAGTAATGGAAATTGCAAATTTGTTTTCCTGAAGCCTTCCAGGACTTACAGGAACAACGAGTCTTCATGACAGCACACATAAAAAAGGGTTTTGATTTGTCACCATTTGAAAATTATTTTTATGAACATGATTTGATGCATTTTGTGAATTGTATAGAATGCAGTTTAGATTGTGATGAGGGGATTAAATATGTTCTACTTCCTCTCTCCAAAGCAATTGAGGGAGATTATGATTACTTTGGGGGAAGTGATTAAGAAAAGCAGAATGAGTCACAAATACTGGAAATTGAACAGAGCTGATGATAACACAATTCAAAACAGATGTGAAAAGATGCAACTGACAGGTGACAGGAAATAATAGGAACTAGAAGACCAAAACAGTCTTTTCTCAGCCCTTTCTTATAGGCCACTTTTGATAAACACATGCTCCCAAATCAATGACTGTGAAAACTGTTGCTTTGAATGGACCCATTTTATTATTTACAGTGAGCACAATTTTATTATAAGCATTCTTACAGACAGGAATTCCAGAAGGATAAAGTCAATAACAAATGCCAATGATTATGATCATTGAATTATTGTTGAATATTACACACTACACAATAAATTACTCAAATGCACATATATACATATATAAGTTAGAATAATAATTAATGAAAAGCTCATAAATTTGGGAGGGAGAAGGGGCTACATAGGAAATGTTGTTGGTGAAAGGAGAGCCATGAAGTATGTTTTTCTAATGTTTCTGTATGTAGTTTCAAACGTAATAAAAATAAACAAGTAGAGGCTTATGTTAATACATTTTGAGTGTTTCTATAAATACAAAAATGTTACCAAACTACTAAATTAAATGCAAATAGTGAGTATTTAGTAAAAATGGAAGTTTAACAATTTCCCATTCACTGAAAACAGTGAGAAGTACGCACTACTTTTGAGACAAAAATGGGCACTCTGAAATCCTGCATTATTCTTCCAACTTAATGAATCTGTTAAAATTTTGGTCAAGTAGGACTTTATACTGCATATGCAATAAGGATGGATAATTAGCTGACCCTGAGATGAAGAAGTTATTGTTGGTTAATCACCCAGATCTAATATAATCATGAGGCTCTCCGTGAAAAAAGACAAGGGCAGAGTGACAGAACCAGGAAGGTGGTACCGCAATGAATACTTGCTCATCACTCTGCTTTTACATGGGGATAAGAACTAAATAATAGAGATATATTTGTAAAACCTCTTTTTTTTTTTTAAGCTGAGGATCAAACCCAGGGCGTTGTTCTTGCTAGGCAAGTGCTCTACCACTGAGCTAAATCCTCAACCCCATTAAACCTCTTAAAAGGAACAACAAACTACTCCTCTCCAAGCTTCCTGGAAAAAAATGCAGTTCCACCTCCCAAAACTGTGCTTTTCATTCACTGAGAAACATTTTTACTTCTGACCTCCAGAACTACAATGTAACAAATCTGTGTTCCCTCGGGCTCCTGCACTGTGGTATTTTTCATGTGAAAGGTGGATACTTGCTAGACATTAGCAGAAAGCTCTTAAGCATGAAAAAGATTCTTCTTTTTTCTTCGAAAGTTTAAATATTAGAAATAATAAAAGCTTTATCCGACCTTGGTCTCAACAATTCTCTCTCATATAAACCCTCCTCATTCTCGCTAATTGGACTCCCAGAGATCCACCTGGGGCCTAGTCATGGATCTCTGCATCCAGATCCATCAGGTTGGATGAGGTTTCTAGCACGACAATTAGGGTGTTTGGCCATCCCATCACCAGAGTAGGTCAGTTCGGATTGTCTCTTGACCATTGCCAGCAGTCTGTTGTGGGGGTATCTTTGTGGATTTCTGTGGGCCTCTCTAGCACTTTGTTTCTTCCTATTCTCATGTGGTCTTCATTTACCATGGTCTCCTATTCCTTGTTCTCCCTCTCTGTTTTTGATCCAGCTGGGATCTCCCACTCACCCAAGCTCTCTTTCCCTCAACCCTCCCCCTTCATTACCCCCACTCCTGTCCAGGCTGTTCATGTAGATCTCATTCCATTTCTCTGTCATTGGGCGATCCCTGTGTCTTTCTTGGGGTCCTGTTTTCCAGGTAGCCTGCCTGGTGATGTGAGTAGCAGTCCAGTCATCCTTGTTCCACATCTAGTATCCTGCTATGAGTGAGTACATACCATGTTTGTCTTTCTGAGTCTGGGATACCTCACTCAGGATGATTTTTTCTAGATCCATCCATTTGTCTGCAAACCTCATGATGTCATTGTTTTTCTCTGCTGAGTAGTATTCCATTGTGTATATGTACCACATTTTGTTTATCCATTCTTCAGTTGAAGGGCATCTAGGTTGTTTCCATGTTCTGGCTATTACAAACAATGCTGATATGAACATAGCTGAACAAGTGCTCTTGTGGTGTGGTTGAGCATTCCTTGGGTATATGCCCAAGAGTGGTATAGCTGGATCTTGGGGGAGATGGATTCCCAATTTTCTAAGAAATCGCCATATTGATTTCCAAAGTGGTTGTACAAGCTTGCATTCCCACCAGCAGTGGAGGAGAGTTCCCCTAGCTCCACATCCTCTCCAGCATAAGGTGTCTTCAGTGTTTTTGATCTTAGCCATTCTGACAGGCATAAGGTGGTATCTCAGAGTTGTTTTGATTTGCATTTCCCTGATGATTAGGGATGTTGAGCAATTCCTTAAATGTCTTTCAGCCATTTGAGTTTCCTCTGTTGAGAATTCTCTGTTTAGTTCTATAGCCCATTTCTTAATTGGACTGTTGGGCATTTTGATGTCTAATTTCTTGAGTTCCTTATATATTCTGGATATCAGTCCTCTGTCAGATGTGGGATTGGTGAAGATCTTTTCCCATTCTGTAGGCTGTCGCTTTGCTTTGTTGACCGTAGCCTTTGCCCTACAAAAGCTTCTCAGTTTCAAGAGGTCCCATTGATTGATTGTTTCTCTCAGTGTCTGTGCTACTGGTGTTCTATTTAGAAAGTGGTCTCCTATGCCAATGTGTTCAAGACTACTTCCTACTTTCTCTTCTAGCAGGTTCAGAGTAGCTGGATTTATGTTGAGGTCCTTGATCCACTTCGACTTAAGTTTTGTGCACGGTGATAGATATGGATCTATTTGCAGCCTTCTACATGTTGATATCCAGTTTTGCCAGCACCATTTGTTGAAGATGCTTTCTTTTTTCCATTGTGCACTTTTGGCTTCTTTGTCAAAAATTATTTGTTCATAGGTGTGCGGATTAATGTCAGGGTCTTCAATTCGATTCCATTGGTCCACATGTCGGTTTTTATGCCAGTACCAAGCTGTTTGGGAGGCATCCAGGCAGTGGAACCGGGTCCTGTGCTCATTGCATGAGTTGGCTGTTTGAAACCTGGGGCCTATGCAGGGTCCCTTGGCTCAGCATGGGAGGAGGGGACTGGACCTACCTGGACTGAGTCCACCAGGTTGATCTCAGTCTGTGGGGAAGGCTTTGCCCTGGAGGAGATTGGAATGGGGGGCGGGCTGGGGGGAAGGTGAGGGGGGCGGGAGGGGGGAGAACAAGGGAATCTGTGGCTGATATGTAGAACTGAATTGTATTGCAAAATAAAAATTAAAAAAAAAAAAGATTTTAAGGAGGGGAGGAGCCATTTCTGGGCCATGTTTGGAAAGTGAGTCTTCACCTCCACACAGGATAAAATAGTGAAAAGATTCTAATGAAGTAAAGAGATGATCTAGTGCTGAGAGATAATGCTTTTGTACACTAGTTTAATAAAATGCTGATTGGCCAGTAGCCAGGCAGGAAGTATAGGAGGGACAAGCAGACTAAAGGAATGCTGGGAAGAGGAAGGCTGAGTCAGGAGTCACCAGCCAGACACCTGGGAGAAAAGATAACAAGGCAGAACTGAGAAAAGGTACCAAGCCATATGGCTAAACATAGATAAGAATTATGGGTTAATTTAAGTACAAGAGCTAGTCAGCAATAAGCCTGAGCTTATGGCCGAGCAGTTGTAAATAATATTAAAAAAAAAAAGAAATAATAAAAGCATAAAGACCTTAGTGAAGAACCAGAGTTATATTAATATCAATAAAGATAGAAACATTTGGAGAGAAAGACAAAAATGGTGAATAATTTGTGCTCTGTGAAGGAACAGAGTAACTCAGACGATAATCTGGGCACTGATGAGTGGGTAGCCAGAAGTAAACTATTCTCGGAAGTCTGTCAAAGAAAGGTCTTTCCAAGATGTCAAAGTAACACAACAATTGACAAGGGTAGAAGAACTTGCTGTGCAAGGAATAAAATTACAGTATTTCACAAAAATAATGCACTGAGTTGAAGGGTATTGAGTGCTGGTTTGGGGAAGAAAGCCTAAAGTGCAGCTATTCAGGTCATAAACAAGAGTGTAGACTTAATAAGTGAATGAAAGCCACCAGATATTTTAGAAAACATAATAACATTCTCAAGTGTGTCTTACAGTTAGCAGCAGTTTATTCACTTTTTTCTCCCCTTTTATTTGTAATTATAAACTAACTGTAGGTATTATGAGGTACAATGTAGTTTAATACAGACATGAATGTTCCATGATAAAATCATGTTACTGTATTTCCATATCTTAAATTTTTCCTTTGTGGTGAACATTTGGTATTTGTACCTGTGTTTGTTTCCTTTCACTAAACAATCATTTTTTTTTAAATGTTTTGAAATACAAAGTTAACTAAAATAGATGATCTGTAGTCACCACAGCAGACTGTAGGTCACTGGGTCTATTCCTGTCTTTGACATCCTGCTTCTTTTGACAAACAACTTTAATTTCCATACCTTCTAGCTCTGGAATCTGTGATTCTTGCTCTTATTTTATTGCAATCAAATGGTTAAGAGTACAACAGTGAGAACATATGGTGATTTTTTTCTCTCTGCATGCCTTGTTTCATTTACTATAATGCCCTGTTATCTTATCCAGGTTGTGGTAAATGATAGAATCTCATGGGTTTTATTTCAAGGCTGATTAGCATTTCATTGCACATATAAACTACAGTTTGAAAATCTGTTCATCTACTGCTAGGCAGTTTGAGTGTTTAAACATCTTGGCTTTCATGAATAATATAATTATGTATGTAGAGATCCTGATATCTCTTTAACATGTTAACATCGTTTTCTCTGAACACAAAAATTGAAATGGGATTATTGTATAATATGACAATACTATGTGCTTCATCTCTTATTATTGTATGCGTGAATGAATGTTGTTGGTATATGTGAGTGCAGGGGCACAAACGGCACCATCATATTTGGAAGTTAGAGACAATTTTGAGAGTTCATTCCCTGACCCAATGTGAGCTCTGGGTATTGAACTAAGGTCATTGGAGTTCCTTGGCAAGGTCTTTTCTTCACTGATGCTTCATACTCACCCATTTAATCTACTTTTATGATTCAATGAAATACCTTGCTTTCTTGCTAAGTTAGGTGTTAACATACAATACTATTATCACAGAACTGTATAAAAACATCCCCAGAAGGTGGAAAATGGTACAAAATAATTGAGATGTTTATGAACAAGAAATCATATCAGTAAAATGCAAATGTCATCTTAAATAATCTACTTTTCATTGAAATATCAATATAAATTGCAATCTGGTTCCTTACAGAAATAGGAAACCATAAAATTCACATAGAATAATGAAATACATCACATAGCCAAACTAACATTGACCTAACAACAAAGCTTGAAGTATCACATGGCTATGTTTCAAAATAAATTTAAAAAGTACAGTAGTCAAAAATGATGGCAATGCTACAGCATAAGATGCATCACTTATTTGAAGAAGATGAATGACCTGAAAACAAACTCACGTACTAACTCTCAGCTTATTTTTCACAAAGGTATCAAATACAAACATTAGGAAAATGCAGTTTCTGGAATAAACAGAGTTAATAAAAAGGAATTCCAAATGCAAAAGAAAAACAAATCATATCACTTCTTATACAAGGATCAGCTGAAAATAGATTTAAAACAAACAAAATTCAAAAAATTCAAAGGCTAGAAGTAACTATAGAGGAAGGTTCTTGCCAAAGTTTGCAGTTTCAAGATGAAGTCTTGAAAGATTATCAGGTACTGAAAGCAATGTAGGGAAAGTGGATTATTTCAACTTATATGGAGTCTACACAGGAAAGAAAACAAGGCAAGCCACATACAGGTGAAAACGTTTTCAAACCAACGTGTAAATTCCAGGGCTAATATCCAAAATGCACAATAACCTGCTATTGTAAAATAGCAATAAATTGAACAATGGCATTTTAAAGGTTAAAGAGATCATCACAGATACTAATCAGAAGAAAACAGGCAAATGACTTACAGATACATGAAAATTCTTAAGCATGACTAATCTTACAGAAATCCAAGTTGAAATCATATATGTTAGGTTGCCTATTATCACTAAAAATGATTACATAGACACTGGTAAGTATATAGATAGCATTTCAATATTTCTTACATGATGTATTCTGTCACAAAGGCACATAATAATTTTGAGAAGCCTAGATGCTTTTAATTAGAATCATTGAAGAAAATGAGATGTGGCAAGAAGAACTATTGGTAGCATGGACTGCAGGATGAAAAATGTTATAAATAATTTTATGTTTAATTAAGTTTACTGGATAGATGCCAGTGCAATTTATTAGGACGGGAAAGATTTTCTAAGGAACAGTTTGGGAAGAAAACTATATAGTTCCATTCCAGTAAGTGAGTAGTCAAAGGATGAATAAAAATCTACATCAATGTCACATTTTTAATGCATCACTATAAACATGCAAGTGTACATATATGTATATCTCAAATATATGAAAAACCATGAATACACGATTGCATATTTAGAGTGGAAATGAACAACTAAGAGATATATTGCTGTATTCATGTTTTAAAATTATAAATATTTTAACATTTTAATTATATTTTAATTAATACAAATTATCAACATGAACAAGTTCATTCATATTACATTTGTCATATCACAATGAATTCTTGTAATGTCTCAAATTGATCATATGTAGAAGGAAATAAATCAAAATTCTAAGTGACCGCTAACATGATGTTCTCTAATATAAAGGTAGATATTGATGATTTGTGAAATGAAAACAAAGTAATATAACCAAACTTAGAGGGCCCATCTCAGCTTCTTGGGAGTAAGTCCAGACAGAAATACTGTGAGTACTGTCAGTGATGCTAAGATAAGTTCACTGCTTCCATGTGCTGGAGACATGAAAAAATCCATGCCAGTAGAAACTGGATCTTCTAATAATGGACACAAACAGGAAATAAGTGTTAAGCTCATTTCTGACTTACAGAACAATTCCTTTTAAGAGGGAGTGATTATAGGTTGAAACAGTGTGCTTAATATTAGAAAATAAAGACTTCAAAATCCATTACTGTGTGTAAGTTGAATTTATACTCTAATTTAAAATTGTATATTTTTTACAGTCTCATTTCAGCTTTCCATGAAAACATATCCTCCTATCATTCTTTACAAGGATTTTATAGTTATTAACTAATTACAGAACCATGTAAGTTCTTAATCAAGCTTGACAGATTTATTGTTTTCTCCAACTACTTCATCACTAGTCATATTAATAAACCTTTTAACGGTGTGTTAACATCATTCAGAAAAAAGAATTACCCATATATGAGATTAACACTTTACTGAAAAAATCTCACAAGAAATTTACCATGTAAAAACCCTGAGGCCAAGGGGAAAAATAAAAACATTGCTGATCGCAAGCACAGTACCAAGCTATCTCACTCACTTCTGCATTTCAATACCATATCTACTCCTAGTTTATCTTAGTGCTGAATGCATGTAGACTTTCTTGTAACCATCATAATCACAGACTCTCTGTTGTAGCATGAATCTTAAAAGGTCTTATTAATAAAATCAAACCCAGGGCCAGGTATTAGGGTGAATGCTGGAAGATCAGGGAAGCAGAATAAGCCACAGCCACCTCACCTAACCAGTTCTTCAGCTGATCCTGTTTCCTCAGACTGGAAGCCTCTGTGTCCTCATCCAAATGGATCTCACCTGAACTGCTGCTAGAAGCCTAAAAGCTTAACCAGCTCTAGTTCCTGGTTTTCACACTTTGTATACCTTTCTGCTTTCTACCATCACTTCCTGGGATTAAAGGCATGTGTCACCATGCTTGGCTGTTTCCAGTGTGGCTTTGAACTCAAAGAGATCCGAATGATTCTCTGCCTCCCAAGTGATAGGATTAAAGGCATGTATGCCACCATTTTCTGGTCTCTATGTCTATCTAGTGGCTGTTCTGTTCTCTGACCCCAGATAAGTTTATTAGGATGCACAAGATATTGGGAGACATAATATATCACCACAATCTGCTATGCTGTGCCTTCGTTTATTTCAATGAGAATCATATTGTGAATTTCTTTCATTTTATAATAGACAGTAGTGGTATTTTCATTTTTGTATGATAATAAAGTTTTACTTCTTTCATTTGTGCTACATTTTACCTATTTTAATTTTGATAATTATAAACAATACTGCGCACAAGAAATGAGGTCTCCAAGATGACAGACATCTTGAGCTGCTATCTTCTCAACTGAAACAAGACAAGGGAGGGAAATATGTTCTATTATTTTAATAAGTAATATAAGAAATAATAGCAGTTGCAGAATAGTCACTCATAAAATCTTGGCTTTTTTTCTGTCTTTAGGATTTTTACACATCATAATTTCTGAATCAGAACTGCAATTATTCACCAAGGAATGCCTTATAAATCAATTGAAGACAAGGAAGACAAGGGATAAACAAGAAATCTGTTTATGCTGCCCCCAACCTACCTTTATGTATCAGCTATCAGATTAGGCACTCCAGGAATACACCATTTTACTATTCAATCAATTCTGTGTTGTAACTAAAAGCGAGGGTTCCTAATATACAGGGGGGGGGGAGTCAGTGATTTTTGATGGCATGTTTTCTTCGTGTATCATCATTATTCAGCAGTCACATATGGATTTGGATATAACTTACATAAATTTTGCATTTTTATGTAAGCTTCTCACTAGGGTGCCATATTTCTCTTCATTGTTGCTCTGTGATTACTCTAAAATAAGGCCAGAATTGTACCTGCACAATAACAACCATAGAGACAATGTTTTGATGTCAAGACAGTCCTAAGTATTCCAGCAAGGATGGAGAAGTCCAACAGGAGGGGAGCACAACCATGATGATCCATCTCTTACTGAAGACATAAGCAATGTTCAAAAATTTCAGAAATTTATTCTTTATAAAAATAAATCAGCTGCCAGAATGAAAGTTAAAGGCACAGATGTCTAATCTAGGACACATTCCAGTTTCTATTAAAGCAAACATGCATCTTACAAACACTTTACATAGGAATTTTAAAATGGTCAGCAATAATGTAAAACTGTTCTTGATTTAAATATACATCCAAATATAAAAAGGGCAGCATTGTACCTCCTAACATTAACATAAATTAAAATACAAAAACTGTAAATGAGATGTTTTAGTTTGAAATAGAAATTAGAATTCATTGACTATAATAGGTATGTTCTTATATGTGTTTTCTCTGGTTTCTATGTGTTGTTCAGGTGACAATTACTGTAACAAATAAAATGATATTGTTGCTAAATAACATTTTCAATAATTATTATGAATAATATGACTTCGTTATAACAAATATTTCAAAAATATTTTATCATCTTCATATTTATTTTGTTATATAATTTAATAATTAAGAATGTAAAATGAGAAATTAGTAAATGTCATGCATAACATTGGTTGAAAATTAGAATTTTATCTTAGAAAAAAAACACGGATTTCAATAAACCTTCTATATTAAAACTCCACAATTGTTAAGACATATTAGCAATGTGTTCTTCATGATTAAGTGATTTTTTATTTTTAGCACAGTTTAAGTATATTTTTGCACACTGAATCTCTCTGTGTTCAGGTTTAGTGCTTACAATTCATAAAATTTTGATTTAAACTAAATAGTTGGTCTTAATTTCAGATCCTAAAGGTAACTACTATTTCCAAAAAAAAAAACTACTTCCAGAATATTGTATATATATAAAACTATCCTGATCACAGTCTTCTCTCCCTTTCCTCCTCCATCTGTCCTTCTGAAACTACCACATTTTCCTCCAATTTCTTGTTCCCCGTTTTATTTGTATATGTATCTATTCATTGAAACCGAAGGAGTCTAATTAGTGTGGCCAATTTTGCCTGATTATGGGGTCATTCCCTGGAAGAAGGCAACCTGCCCTTGGCCATGGCCACCAAGTAAAGTGACTGTAGCTCCCTTAGAAGCCATTGTTTCCCAAGAGTCAATTGAAGCACCAGGGACAGCATCTGTTTCCAGTGTCAGCAGTCCCACATATAGATGAAGCCTCACAACTCACACATATATCTGCTGAGGGCCTAGGTTGGTCCCATGCATGGTCTGCTGTTGTTATTTCAGACTCAGCGAGTTCCCATGAGTCAACCCTCATGTTGGATTGTCTTGTCCAGCCTGAATACAGGGGGAGGTGCTTGGCCTTATGGCAGTTTGATATGCCAAGCTTTGCTGAAACCGATGTGAGAAGACCTGCTCCTTTCTGAGCAATTATGGAGGAGGGGTGGATCAGTGCTGTGGGATGTTCTGTATGGCAAATGTGTTGCTAATTAGTCAATAAATAAAACACTGATTGGCCATTGGCTAAGCAGGAAGTGTAGGCAGGACAAGGAGGAGAATAAAGCTGGGAAGTGGAAGGCTGAGTCAGAGAAACACTGCCAGCTGCCACAATGACAAACAGCGTGTGAAGATGCCGGTAAGCCAGGAGCCACGTGGCAAGGTATAGATTTATGGAAATGCATTAATTTAAGCTGTAAGAACAGTTAGCAAGAAGCCTGCCACGGCCATACAGTTTGTAACCAATATAAGTCTCTGTGTTTACTTGGTCGGGTCTAAGTGGCTGTGGGACTGGCAGGTGAGAGAGACTTGCCCTGACTGTGGGCCAAGCAGGAAAACTCTAGCTACAGATGGCGTCCAACGTGGTGGCAAGAGTTTCCACCTAAAAACTGAGAAAAAAGATTCTAAAATGGAGCTAAAAACAGCTTCCTAATTGTCTCTCTCAAATGAGCGGCAGCTGCCAGTTTGAGCTACTTGTGGGTTCCTAGTATATAGCGGGAATGAGGCCTCTGCAAGTGGCACATTAAGCTGCATGGTGGATTTAGCCTTTGCAGGTACAAAACAAAAAAAGAGATTTTTTGGGGCTACACGCTGCTTGGATAAAAGCATAGACCCACCATAGCTCCCAGAGCTGGTGGTAGACGTGCCACAGCCATGTTGGGAAGCTGAGGTGGGCAGAGCCAGCAGCCACAGCTGCTGCAGTTTAAAGCAATAGATTCACAATAAGACAGATTCAGATGTAATAGTTTACAATGTGTGTAAAAATGTACATAGGCTTGAAAGAGAGAAAAAGGAATATATACAGTTATAAAAAGAAATAAAGAGTTTTTAAAAATAAAGTCTTTAAAGAGACAGTAAAGGTAGTATATAAAATAAGCCACGTAAAGATGGATATTACACAGAGAATCTGGATTGTGTTGCCTTTGAGATTCTTAACTGCAGAGAGATATTTGATTGTAAAGGAAGCTGAGTTAAACCAATATGCATATTTTAAAGGTACCTTGACTTCAAAATTTGGATGTAAGGATATGTTACTTTGGAAAGGAGACTCTGCTTTTGTTCCCACAGAAAGCCAAAGGCTATGGATTTGTTCCAGATTAAGATACATCAGGTTTGACCAACCAAGACCCCCTGAAAGGTCTCTGATGGATGACACCATGGCCCAGATGATCCAACATCCAGAATGGTTTGAAGGCAACTGGTTCAGACGATACAGCTTCACGGACTACACCATGATCCTAAAATTTTCTTTGTGTCCCCATAAGATACAGAGCCCCCCTCCAGCAGGAAGTAGTAAGAGAAGCTATGCCCAAATTCCCAAATTATATGTAATTTACTTTGTTAAGGTTAAAACCTTCCTTTTTGAAAAAAAAAAGAAAAGGGGAAGTGCTGTGGGATGTTCTGTATGGCAAATGTGTTGCTAATTAGTCAATAAATAAAACACTGATTGGCCACTGGCTAAGCAGGAAGTGTAGGCGGGACAAGGAGGAGAATAAAGCTGGGAAGTGGAAGGCTGAGTCAGAGAGACACTGCCAGCTGCCACGATGAGAAACAGCGTGTGAAGATGCCGGTAAGCCACTAGCGACGTGGCAAGGTATGGATTTATAGAGATGGATTAATTTAAGCTGTAAGAACAGTTAGCAAGAAGTCTGCCACGGCCATACAGTTTGTAACCAATATAAGTCTCTGTGTTTACTTGGTCAGGTCTGAGAGGCTGTGGGACTGGCAGGTGAGAGAGATTTGCCCTGACTGTGGGCCAAGCAGGAAAACTCTAGCTACAGATCACTACAATTTTTTTTGTATTCTTTCCTTCCTTCTTTCCTTCTTTCCTTCCTTCCTTCCTCCCTCCCTTGCTCTCTCTCTCTCTCTCTCTCTCTCTCTCTCTCTCTCTCTCTCTCTCTCTTTTCTTCCCTAGGTCACTGAGCTATTTATTCTTTCTGTTTCTTGATTATCCAGTCAGTGTCAGGTATGAGTTCCATCTCCTTGAATAGGCCTTAAGTCAAATCAGTTATTGTTTGATTACTCTCACAAGCTTTGTGCCACCATTATCCTAGTATATCTTGCAGGCAGTACATCATCGTAGATAAATGTTTTATGGCTAGATTGGTGTTTATGTCCATATTTTGGTAGCATGCAGAGTTCTTTATTGTACCAAAGACTCAAGAAAAGAGGGGTAAAGTCCTTTATGTAGGCACCAGCTTGACATCTCCACCTTTAATATGTGGTGTATGTGTTGTCTTCAGCAATGGGGCCTTGGTGTTGGACTTTTGAGAAGAATCTATAGAGTTGGCAACAGTCTGAGTTGTTTAGGGGTTCCCAGGAGGCCCCTTTGTTCAACAACTCAATTAGATATTACCCAGTTTTGGTAATGGAATCTTTTTTTGGAAAAAAGAAATGGTCAGTCTGGACTGTCTTACCAATTATTTGGGGATTTTCTCTAATATTGCCTTCATATACATATATATTTTAGGAAGTTTCTACTGTATTAGCTTTCCATATTACTCCTCAAATACCTCTTATTTTCAGATGTCTCTTCCCATATTCCTTCCAACAACCTCCTCTTCCCTTCCCCTCTGGTTTGATTCTCTAGTTCCAGGCCTATGGTGATATTTTATTTGTACTGAAATGTGATTTTATTTGTATGTTAATAAATAAAGTTGCCTGGGGGTCAAAGCTAATAGCAAGCCATAGCAGAAGTCTGGCTATGGTAGCACGTGCCGTTCATCCCAATCACATGACAGGCAGATCTCTGTGTGTTCAAGGATACCACCAGCATGGAAACACACACCTTTAATCTCAATACCAACCATAGAAGACCTGGAGGTCTGTATAGATGGGCAGTGACAAGGAGGTCATGTGGTTGGGTTTACAACCAATGAGAAGGCAGAACAGAAAGTCTATAAGAAGATAAACACACAGGAAGTAGTTCTCTTGCTGAGGAGGACAGCAGCTGCAGTAAAGGGTAAGATTTTTAGCTCTTAGCTACTGCTCTGACCTCTTGGGCTTTCATCTCTGCGTTGGCTCTGTGTTTCTTATTTAACAAGACGGTTACATCTACACAGGCCCGACTCCCATCTATTAGTATCTATTCTAGTTCCCTTCCCTATGGACATTGATCTGCTTGCTTTGTTCCCTTACCCTACACCTACGCTCTGTGTCTCCATGGATTGTAGTCTGGTTATTATTGATCTAACAACTAATATCGACATATAGGAGAATACATACTTTCTATCTTTCTGGGTCTGGGATAGCTCATTCAAGATGATTTTTTCTACTTTCACCCATTAGTTGTGAACTAGTGAGTTTCTAGGGTAACTTATACTAGCAGGCCTGAGAGATTACCGATAACAACATGTGAGATATGAAGGCAGCCTTATTACTCAAAAACCAACTCCGGCATTGAAGTTGACTCATGAAAGTAGTTCAGCATTCAGGAAGCTCCAGTGAGGGTCTTCTCTATCTTAGCAATTCCTTAGGAATTAAATAACCTCAGAGGAGAATTCTTGTTCAGTTGCATAATGTTGTGACTGCCCTGAGTGTTGGAAGTTTAGTAGCATTCATAAGCCTTCTATTTCATTAAATTTCAGAACATTATGAGACTCTCTCCTCCTCCTAGGAGCAAAAGTTCAATATATAGGAAAGAGCTACACAACAGGTTTCTACTTACATTAATTTCTTTTTCTCATTGCCACAGTAGATGCGAAATTTAAGACTTTCTATATGTTGGTTTAGAAGGCTTAATAATTTATCAATAAAATTATTAAGACATTGACTTCAGTATTTTAAAGTTAACAGTCTGAAGAAGGGTATGTATGTATATACACATATGTGTTTATTCGTATTCTATTAATCTGAACAATTATTATATCTACCTCTTTCTTATTAAGAGGTTGAAATAAGGTAGAGTAGGTATCTGGAACATGAACACAGGTGTCTTCCCCAAAGGAAGCTTGCTCACTGTTTCTCTACCTCCAAATTCAGCCCTAAAGAAAGTGTTGGAGGTGGAGCAAATGAAAGAACAAATGTTTGGTGTATGTGCTTAACACATTCACGAAAGACTAGGATGCTGCACAAGGAAGAAGAGTGCTTCAACTAGTGCACAAAACAAATGGTTACCTCTAATCCGTAGGCTGATGAGAAGGAAGCAGATTCTGTCCTTGTACAGGGCTACCACATAAAAAGAGCAAAATCATTCTCTCCTTTGTCTAAAAATTCAGTGCTGAGATCTTGTAAACAGGAGTAACAAACAGACTGTGGTGGTGTATGCTGAAATGAATGACATTTCGACACTGATGTAGAACTAATGCTGGACATACTGACAGCAAAAAGGACCAGAGAGGAAGATAGACAAATTCAGTGATGTACAATTTAGTGGACAGCATATCCATGCAAAAGGCTACATGACTTCTTTATGTTGGACTATTATTTCAACACTTTTTGCATGAAGTTAAAATTAAGGGAGATAAAACACAGACACACACAAGAGAAACAGCAGGGGATAATGACTTTGTATGACTGCATTTTGAATTGTATTTTGTATATTTAATTCTTCAACCAACAATGTTGAACTGTGGTTTATAATTAGAAATTTATAATTAAGTTTCCTCCATAAAAGTAAATTGTTAGGACCTTCCAAATTACATTATACACTTGAAAGCAGACAAGAAAGTTTCAGTGACCTAAAGGACATTCTTAAATATGAACAGAAATGATATTTATACACGGGTCTTCTTTTGAAACTAAATGCAGGGAAAAATGCATCCTGCAAGGACTTTCTTTTAGATAGAGAGGTAAACATGATATAAATGATGATTCTAAGAGTGCCTCATTTTAAGTGTGCAAGGTGTATTGCCTAGCTTAGACTAAATTAGTTTGTGCTGAAAGAAATATATACCTAACTATTTCTGTCTATCTGAGATTGTCAGATACTACGAACTAGTTATTATTTTATGCACTATGAATCTGAATTGCTTATTTATACTTTAAGCATAAAAGTGAAATAAGAAAATTAAGGACAGTTTGCACATAGGTGAAATGTATATGTGTATACCATTTTATTCTTCAGGAAACTGAAGAGAATAGAGCTAAATTTTTAGCCTTTTTTACAAATTTGATTATCAGCTTTTTCAGGGACTATGAATTTAAGATCATTAAAATTTCATCCTTTCCTGTAATAACTATATTAACATAGCCATTTTATTTATTTATTGTTTGAGGTATTATGTTTATATAACTCATTTAAAATTATAATAGATAATTAAAAAATAGATTAATAATTAGTCATCTATGATAATCATATTTATAGCCATGTTAATTAAGTCTTCTAGATATACATAGTTATATTTCAGATAGATAGGTAGTCTTCAAACACTTCAAAGACCTACAGAATATGGCATTTAAAATGTTTTAAAAATTTAGACTTTCTGGACAATGAGACATGTCTGCTCCTGACAGCACCGATTTACTTCAGAGAGGAGGATGGGCATCGAAGACACTCCATACAGAGTTTATCTTCACCTTGACAAAAATAGCCATTTGGGCAAGAAACTGTTCTTGCCTGGACTGCCTGATCAACTGGACATGCAGGACCCATACAAAGGTGACCACTGAACTTTGCTTGACAAAATGGTCCTTCAGGTTCCTGCTTTGCAGAGAAAACTGCCAGACATTCTACAGGACACAAAAAAAATAAATAAATAAGAGACTCTAGGCCTGTGGGCTAAAGACAGATGCCCCAACTTTACAAGAGAACTTTGAATGACTGTCCAGGCTGCCAGCTGTCTCTGTCTACCCTACAAGACTCCTAAAAGTTGCTTATATCCTTCTCCATTTCTCAGGTAGTAGTATATCCTTCTGAGATCTTTGATATGGTTAAAGACTAGATACTTACAATTTTCCTTAATGATAATAAAAGATAAGTTAGATATAAAACCTTAAACTTACAAATATAAGATAGATAGGATCTCTTCCTTAATATTGTAACTGTAATTCTTACTTGATAATTGTTTTGTTATATGTAATTTTACTATGTTAAAGTTAAAACCTTCCTTTTTAAGAAAAGAAAAGGGGAAGTGCTGTGGGATGGTCTATATGTCAAATATGTTGCTGATTGGTTAATAAATAAATCACTGATTGGCCATTGGCTAGGCAGGAAGTATAGGCGGGACAAGAAAAAGAATTCTGGAAAATGGAAGGCTGAGAGGGGGACACTGCCAGCCGCCATCAGGACAAGGAAGATGTAAGGTACCAGTAAGCCATGAGCCACATGGCAAAATAAAGATTAATAGAAATGGGCTAAATATAAGAATAAGAGCTAGACAATAACAGGCCTGAGCTAATGGCCAAGCAGTTTAAATAATGTAAGAATCTATATGTTTATTTTATAAATGGGCTCTGGGACTGGCGGGACTTGGTGGCGGGAGCTGGAGAGAAATTCTCCAGCCTAAGAGAGATTTGCCCTGACCGTGGGCCAGGCAGGAAAACTCTAGCTACACATTTTATTTATAATATGGTCACTAAAACATGCACAAAATTATTATAAGTAAGATTACTTATTTTATTTAAATAAAGATCTTTACTAGTAGTTAGTTAATAAATATAAACAAAGGAAAATTTTCACATGCCCATATATTGTTTCATTTAATTCTCTGTGTATCACAGTTACATCAGAGAATGCTATTAACCCAAAGATTCTTCCCCAGCCTTGAAGAACGCTGGCTTGTGCCTCTTCTGAAGAGCTCTGATTGCTCTTTTAGCTGCTAGCATATTCTAACTACCTTCAGGAGATGACTCATAATTGAATGAAGAGATTCCATTAATCTAGAGGACAATCCCATTCTAATTGAAATTTTGCCTTAATTTCAGTTTTATATACTACTTTAGAAAGTACTAACATTTTTACAAATAGTTATTACAGATAATTACTTAAAATAATACTAGTCTCTTATTTTTCTGAAGGTCAGTTTTCTATTAATGATCATCACTACTTGGAAATTACTGTTTTATTACCTGCAAAAAATATCATCTTATGAAATAAATTATTATAAAAGCATAGTCATTTTGATATAGTAACTTGATAGCTATGCCAGTAATGCTTCTTTATATTACCATGTGTTTCTTTTAAACACCTTCATCATTTAAAAATATTTCATTTGAAAGAGTTCCATAAGATATCAAGAAGTTCATGTTAAAATGTTTCTAAATGTCAGAATTTAATCAGTGTTTAGCTCAACACTCATCAGAGAAGCTTTTTTGTGCAATAGATAGGATTAAGATAAATAACCACAAACATGTAATGTACAGAGTATGAAAAAAAATTTGAGCACTCAGCCCCTTAAGTTCAAGTATCTATGTGGAAGAGAAGGGTGAAAGATTTTTAGAGCCAGAACTGATGGATGATTGCAAGAAAACTGTGTCCAGATACAACTAATTTGACACACACATGAGCCCACAGAAACTGTGGCAGCTTGCAGGACACCTGCACCAGTTCAAGCATGATGGGGCCCCAACACTGAGATGGAGAAATGGACATCAGGATCCCATTTCTAAACAAGAAGTTATTTGCAATTTATACCCACTGGCAAAGGGAAATTCAGCTTTCTCCAATGGAGCATTATTGGGCATATGAACAATATCCCAGGACAGGCCTCATACCCAGAAATAGTTTGTCAACACACACATACACACACACACACACACACACACACACACACACACACACACACACACACAAAACAAATAACTGAAACAAAACCTCCCTGACTTTTGTTGTCTGTGAATTTGTCTTTTTGCTGTTGTTGTTGTAGTTGTTCATTTGACTTCTGCTTTGTTTTGTTTTTTTTTCTTTTTTGGATTTTTTTTTGAGAGAGACAGAGAATGAGCATTAAGTAGGGTAAGTGGGGAGATGGGTAGGATCTGGCAAGATTTGGCAGCAGGGAAAACATTATCAATATATATTGTATGAAAAATGTAGCTCTGTTTGAGGGGCCCTTGGCAGTGTGATCAGGATCTATCCTTGGTGCATAAGCTGGCTTTCTGGATCCCATTACTTATGGTCGAACACTTTGCTCACCCTTGATGCAGTGGGGAGGGCTTTGGTCATGCCACAATTGAATGTACCAGCCTTAGCTGTTCCCCCATGGGAGAACTTTCGTTTTTGGAGGAGCGGATGAGGAGTGGGTCGGAGAGGGTCAAGACGGAGGGGGATCTGGAAGAGGGATAAGAGAGGGATCTGTGGTTGGTATGTAAAATGAATAAAAATATATTTTAAAAGAATAATAAAAAGAATTAAAACAGAAAATTAAATTAAAAAGGGGCAAAGTCAGTACTCATTTTTAAGTTTTTTGAAGCAATTTTTATTTATTCATTTATATATTTATTCATCTGTGTATTTCTCTCTCTCTCTCTCTCTCTCTCTCTCTCTCTCTCTCTCTCTCTCTCTGTGTGTGTGTGTGTGTGTGTGTGTGTGTTATTTTATCTTGGTCAACTTTAATACAAATATCTGCTCCAGTTTCTTTTTCCTTTTATGCCTGGCATCAGCACCATCATTATATAACTCTCCCTTTCTCTATCCTTCAATCTCTCCCTTCCTCCCTTCCCTCCTTCCTGCCTTCTTTCCACTCTGATTAATAATATGATTACTTAACAAAATCATTGGTACTCTACTATGATGTTAAATGTATATAATAACTAATATAAAGCATGTAACATACTTTATGGATCTTAATTTTATAATTTTCTAAGACTTTGTCTGAGGAGGATCTAGCCTATCAAAGCAGAATGTATAACTATGGAATATTATCCCTGAAACATTTCACTAAAATATATTATATATGACTTATAAATATCCCTGTATATATAGTTGAGGACTCCATTTCATTGTATGAATTTTTGACACATTTTATATGAGAGAAAACATTTTTTTCAGAAAATGTCTCTAATTATAGATAAATGTTTAACAATGTAAAGCTTTGACAATATTGCCTTTTAATACATAATCAGAACAAAATTCTTTAGTTTCATTGCAATAGACATAATTGGATAAAATATTAGAGAAACTAATAGGTCATGACCCTTGAATATCAACTTCTGCTATTTACTAGAACCTGAACTTTCTTTTTTAGACCATTTCCTTGCTGAAGACTAATATTTCTGTTCTTTCTTTTCATCCATAAAATAATAAACAATTAATAGACGGAAAAGATGAAAAATCTCTTTAAAGTAATGAATTAAAATTACAAACAAATTTTCTCAAAAATAGTGAAGCTATGTATTATATTTCCCACTTCACTTGGTGGTAAAACCGGAATGTGTTATAAAACATATCACCTGGGAGTCACGACAGCTGGAAGTTGAGGCAGCTGGAAAAACATCAAGAGATTTTCAGCCAACCATTGCTTAGACTGATCATTAAATAGAGGCAGACCTTGACATCAGGTAAGTGGGTGTTATGGGTGGTGCAAAAGGGAAGAAGAAAATGAGACAAGTAAGGAGGTTGCAGAAATCATTAATAAGTGTGAGGATATGAATCAATATCCATTGACACCTAAAAGTAGCTATGCAAGATGGGAACAAAGACCCAATTAATAATATAAAGAAGAGTAACCAAGGCTTTTAATCAATAATATACCAATAGTTTAAAAGAATAGCTAAATGTTAAAAGATTTCTTAGTTTATTTGGCAATCTGAAAATGATAAAAAACAGATAATGAGAAATGAAGATGGTTAGGGAAGGCAGGGGACCAAGCATACTGAGAATCTAAAATGCCTGTGACAAATATAGTCAAGGGTACACTGTGGAAAGTGTGTATGCTAATTTGACACACACGGGGACTGTGCTAGGGTTTGTGATGTTAATTCTACATCCCTAATAGATGAGGGACTGAAGATAGATTCAATGTACCAGAATCTTTGTAGAGCTGTGGGCACATGCAGATGTGTGCATTTGTACATCTATGCATGCAGATCAGAGGTCAATGCCAATATCTTCCTATTTTACTTTCCATCTTAATTTTTGAGACTTCATTGTAAAACATTTTTTTTTCCATTGCCCAGTCTTGATTATCCAGCCATTTCTAGGAGAAACTGTGTTACCACAGACTTCACGGTATTCTGAATCTCAAAATCTTTCTGCCTTCTCTTAGTAATGTTCCCTGAGCCATAGACATGGGAGCTTCAACTGTCATTCAACTAAGGACTGCTGGAAAAAGAAAAATTAGCTTCTCTCAAGGATGAGGGTCCTATTGGTTTTCCAATGTCGAGTGATCAGCCTTGATGCTAGATACACAAACAGCAAAAATGGACTCAGTAATTTGTTATTATATATGTGTGCATACACAGAGAGACTCACACACATCTATATGCAACAACAGTAATAAACAGGCTATCAATCTCGATGTGAGGGGTCGTGAAAGGGCTTGAAACAACAGTACCTGGGAGTGATGAGAGGAAGGAAAGGGAGGGAGGAAAATTATGAAATTCTCTTTAACAAAAAAACATGTTTAAAAATATTACTGAGGAGCCGGGTGATGATGGCACACGCCTTTAATCCCAGCACTCAGAGGCAAAGCCAGGCGGATCTCTGTGAGTTCCAGGCCAGCCTGGTCGACAGAGTGAGATCCAAGACAGGCAACAAAACTACATAGAGCAACCTTTGTCTCAATAAATATATATATATATATATATATATATATATATATATATATTATTGAGGAGATAAGCAATGATTTTAGGTCAAAGAAAGAATAGATCATATAATGACTTCCTTTTCTAGAATGATGTAAAATGATAGGGAAATATGAGAGATTCCCTTTATGTGGAAGAAAACATAAGCATCTTTTGAATCAAAATAATGAAATAGATTCAAAGTATTTGAAAAAGATCAGGAATGGACAGGTCATGAATAAACTAAGAATCTATGCTAGAGCAGGGCTGAAAGAGGGCAAGTCTAAGATTCACATGTGTTGGGAGGGTCTGTGTGTATACACTTACAAAATTCACTTTAGTATAAAAATACATGATAAAGTTATTCCCCATAGCTTCAAGTAGGAAAGAGCAGAAGATAAACAAAATCGTCAGAATGAAGCATGGAGGTGTGTAAGCATAGTGGAATACATAAGAAAAAAATGGTGAATGAAAAATAGCTGTTCCTTTGCTCACAGAAACAGCATAAATTGTATAGTGGATGTTACCCAGCATATTGCCATTGACAAGAGTTATTAACATTTTGGATATAGAGATGAAAAATTAGACAATGAGATTCAATGTCTTTTAAATTTTTTCAGAAATATTTGCATCTTTTTTGTCACATATACTTACAATTTTAATATTTTTAAGTAAATTGGCCAGCAAAAAGGTCATCACCATAGTGCATGAATGGTAAACCAGCTTCATTTTTCTTGGGCTTTTTCTGCCTCCCTATGAAATACAAAATAAAACAAGTTCTGGTAACCTAAAAATAAAAGTATATCCAAGATAATAGGTCAAAGTACATTTTCTATGCTCTCAGCCACCTGTGTTGAGAGAAGACCGCTATGAGTCTGTTACCTGAAAGCAGTACAGTTATACAGCACAAGAACTGTCCTGGGGATGAAATTCCTGCTGTTATTTCAGGAAACATGACAGAAACATCGAGGATCCCAGAGGCACTTTCTGAAAAGTGGCTTTCTGAGGCCTTGGCCCTTACCACAGATCTCACTTTCTGTACATAAGAGGCAAATAACCGGAAGCCCTCATAACTGATTCTAGAGATGAAATATGAAGGTATGAAAAAATAGAATCAGTGCTAACATCAAAAATCAAGATAGCAGAGTCCAATTCATGCCCCTCATCCTAACGTAAGGGAATCAGAGAAAAACTGACCAAGATAGATTGTCCAAGTTTGAGAATGGGATAACATCCCATGTTGGGACCAGGGGGGAAAGACATTCTTCCCCAGCAATGAATATCTCTTTGGATAATTCTTCCAGTGACATGGAAACATCTTTCTTAGGAGATTTTATTCAAAATTATTGCTAAATTCTTAATAAACATGAATAACTCAGAAACCAGTATTTCATCCATTGACAGAAATAGCAGCAATTACTGAAACTATCAAGGAGGGCAGGAGGTGCAAAGTCCACCACCTCAACCCTGTGTTTCTCCTGCATGGCATCTACTAAGAATGTTGTCACATGTTAGAAATTTCAAGAGACAGACAGTGGCGATCCACAGAGTTAATAAACCTGAGGGACCTTGCACTGAACGGAGAATTCTGTGAAGAG
The DNA here is from genome assembly GCF_949786415.1 of Peromyscus eremicus. Classification (NCBI taxonomy): domain Eukaryota; kingdom Metazoa; phylum Chordata; class Mammalia; order Rodentia; family Cricetidae; genus Peromyscus; species Peromyscus eremicus. Next base: position 16,393,094 of record NC_081425.1, read on the forward strand.
TTTTCCTTGTCATGCTGCCACTTTTTAGTCATGTTTATGGAGGATTGATTACAGGAAGACCAAGGCTCACAACTGAAGTGACTCTGGCCAGCGTGAGCATGGAGAGCATGGCTCTGGCAGGCCTTACCCTTCTCCCACTCCCTCTGCTTTGCTAAAACTGTTAGATTTTATTCCTAAAGCTGGCTGACTAAGTCTGTTGCCATTTTCTGGCCACTTCCCTCTCTTGAGGACTCCTACTAAGGTCCAGCTACAGAAGTATTGGATTCCAATAGTCAAAACCCCATTTGGCTCACCTAATTAACATGTCTAATTAAAATTAAATACCTCATCCTAACACAGGGTTTCCCCTTTTAACTTTATAAACTGCAATTTGTCTATGTGCCATGTCTGAGTCCTCTCTGTCCAGGACATACCCCTTTCTCCTTTCCTTTGTCCTCTTCCCCTTCTCCCCCATTCCTATCTCCTTCATCACCCCATCCTAGCCCATTCCAACATAGACTTCCCCTTTTCCTCCTCTTAAATATTATGCCCACAAGGTCATTTGCTGCTGCTTTCCTTCCTAACTTTTCTTCTCTAATTAATAAAGGATCTCTCTGTAAAAACAGGTATTTCTGTGTGGTTTGTGCCTAATCTGGTGTCTGGGAGGGAGCACCTCTGTGCTGGAGTCCCCTTCAACAACAGCATACACAAACGCTTGATTTTGTGGGTTGACCTGAATTAAGATAAACCCAGCTTCAGAATCCACCAAAATCCAACTAATTTTTGAGGGGGGGATTACATTGATAATGAAGCAATTAATTATAATTCAACTGGAAGGCTCTGGTAGACACATACAGCCTCACTGGCAGGCTATCAGAGAAGCAACTGGATAGTCCTTGCTACAAAACATCTCTTTCTTCCTTGGAAATATCTCTTTTATCCAGGGTGGATACCTGTACCTCCCTGACTTCTATCTTCTATTAACACTTTGATGAACTGATACTGAGGCTTTAGAACTGGCCAACAGTTTTAACACAGAATTTAGCTTTTTAATCAATATTTTCACTAGAAAAAAAAAGTTCAGCATTAATCTTACTACATTTGCCTACCATTATCTCAGATAATGGGTAAATAATAGGAATGTGGCTGAGTAGGTATCAGGAATGACTCAAAAGCATCTGTGTCTCACACACAAATACACACACACACACACACACACACACACACACACATACACACACAAAGGCACACCCAACCTAGGGTGATGACTCATAGCCCCGGAGGTCTAGGACACTTTGGATGGTTTGTGAACAGCTCCACTGTCTGAGGCTTTCTGTCCACAGCCTGGCTGGTCAGATCCTCTTTTCCCAATAGTTGTTTACTGCTTTTAAGAAGCTTGGAGATAGGTTCTGTGACCTTCTGGCACTCACCAACATTTGGTTTCCTCTCGGAGGAAATGTTTCAATTTGAAGAAGATTGCTACACATCATCATCCATGCCAGGATGGGCATTTCAGTGATGTGGTTGCCTTTGAATCACACATCACCTGAGCTCTTAAAGGCAAACCCTCACATGTGTGTTTAGACATATCAGCAAAGCAGCTGTTATCCTTTAGCAAATGCTTTTTGAAGATACACATCTAATTGATTACTGAGTTTTGACAAGTGAATTTATGATGCTTCACCACTCTGTAAATCATTGTAAAGAATGTGAGAATTGATGCAGTCCTGGAAAAGGGATTTGAGACTAATGAGATCATGAAATATATTTTATTCAAAATAAAGTATTAATAAAATAAAAAAATAATCAGTAAGCAAATGGAGAGATGTCTCAGCAATGAAAAGTACTTGCTCTTCTTCTAGAGGCCCCAGACTTGGCCCTAGACATCAGGCAGCTCATAAGAGCCACACTCAGTCACAGCAGTTTCCAACACCTTCTTCTGGCTGCCACAGGTAGTTGTATGCACATGGTGCACATATACACAATTAGACACACACATACACCACACATATACAGAAATTAGTCCAAAGAACAATTACAAACAACTGTAAATACTTAAAATAACACAGATTTTGAGATTGGAGAATTAGATGGGACTACATCCTTCTCTGTCTGTTCTTCCTTCAATTAATATAGAGAACATACTCTCCAAAGAGAAAGAAACTCTTTGTCGTTCGAATCTTAGATGGTCTTTTAATAAAAAAGCCAGAGCCAGATATCAAGGTGAAAGCTGAAAGAAGCAGAACAGCCAGCCACTAGTTCTTACTTTTACAAAATCCTCAGCCTAAAGAGAGTGAGTTCCTGTTTCCTCTTACCTTATATACCTTTCTCTGGCCTGCCATATTACTTTCTGCGATTAATCTAGTGACTGGCTCTGTCCTCTGATCCTCAGGTAAGTTACTAGGGTACACAATATATCACCACACCTCTTCCTTCTTTTGTTTGAATTTATTTTTAACTTTTTTTTTCATTTTACATACTACTCCCAGTTCCCCCTTCTGCCTCTTCTCCTGCCTCTCATAACCTCCTCCAATACCACCCCCTATTCACTCCTCAAAGAGGGTAAGGCCTCCCTTTGGGAGTAAACAAATTCTAGCATACTCAGTTGAGGCAGGACCAAGCCCCTTCCCCCTATATCAAGGCTGAGCAATGTATCCCACCCTAAGGAATGTGTTCCAAAAAGCCATTTCATACACCTAGGATAAGTCCTGGTCCCACTGCCATTGGCTTCTCAAACAAATCTAGCCACATAATTGTCACCCACATTTAGAGGGCCTAGTTCAGTCCCATGCAAGTTTCCCAGCTGACAGGCCTGACTCTGTGAGCTCCCACCAGCTTGGTGATTTTTCCCATCAGGATCTTGACCTCACTTGCTCCAATAATCCCTCCTCTCTCTCTTCAACTGAAGACTAGAAGCTCAGCCCAGTGTTTGGTGTTGGATCACTGCATCTGCTTTCATCAGTTACGGGATGTAGGTTCTAAGATGACAATTAGGGTAGTCTCTAATTTGATTATAAAGGAAGGTATGTTTAGGCACTCTCTCCATTATTGTTAGGAGTCCTAGTGTCATCCTTGTGGATTCCTGGTGATTTCCCTAGCTCCAGGTTTCTCTCTAACCCCCTGATGATTCCCTCTACCAAGCTATCTCTTTTGTTGCTCTCCCTCTCTGTCCCTCCCTCTACTCTGCCATCTCAGTCCTTTTTGTTCCCATCCCCCATCCCTCCCCTTCTACCTCCCCTCACAATTTACCCAGGAGGTCTTAACTAGAAAATCTTACTTCTAAGGAAAATCTGACCTTATATTTAGAAGCCCTAGTGCTGTGGCTTTTGTTGGACAATAAACGCCTTCAAATCTGAATTCTAATGTTTCTCTTTTTCCCATCCCCATTATGAAAATAAAAAACTTCTTGGCAAACTTACCTCTGCCTCAGGGGCCAGCCCCCAGCAGCACAGGGCTCAAAGGGAAATCCACAAGTCTGCTTACTGTGACTATTTTATCTGTAGGGAGTTAGGGGAAAAGATACTCACACACTTGTGGTGATATATTGTGTCCCCCAATATATTGTGCAGCCTAAGAAAGCTTATCTGAGGATCAGAGGAAAAAATCAGCCACTATATTAAAATATAGAAGTCAGGCAATGATAGCGCATGCCTTTAATCATGGCATTTGGGAGGCAGAGATCCATTTAGATCCCTGTGAGTTCAAGGCTACAGTGGGGAACAGAGCCAGGCATGGTGACACACGCCTTTAATCCCAGCACTAACCATGGAAGTCTGGAGGTCCGTACAGACAGACAGGAAGTGAAGTAGCTAGTAGGAGAGAGGAAGTGAGATACAGAACAGAAAGGCATATAGGAATGGGTATACAGGAAGCAGGTCTGGGGAGTCAGTAAGGTGAGATTGGTTGTAGCTTGTCCTATTCCCCTGATCTCTAGTTAAGCTTTATTAGGGTGTACAATATATTGGGGGATACAATATATCACTACACACACTCTCTTGATGATTTCCTTTTTTACACTTCCTTTGTATTTTTCTCTTGATTCCCTGCCACTTATATACCCCAACAAAATCTTTCAGGCAATACAGATACTATAATGTGGTTACATCCTATTTTTCAAGTGAGTGATTATAATGAATACAGGTGAAAACATGTTTTTTTATCTTCCTTACATGATTAAAACAAAGTCATCCCAAGAACTGACATACATTTTCATCTAAGTAACTTTTTGCAGATTAACAGAGGGTGAGCAAGCAGGATATTTATCTCAGTCCTTTTGCTGCCAGGCTGTGCTTTGCAGTTACAAAGAAAGGACCAATCGCTTTATTACTTATCTTGAAAGATAATCTTATAAGGAATCTTAAAGGAATCACAAACCTAAACTTCTATACATGACAAAAGATGAGTCAGCACTACTCTAATATTGAGGGTACACACCCACTCATCAACAGTTTCGTTTTCTTTTAATATCAGGATATTGAGGGCAAAATGAGTGCAAGGAATTAATCATCACCTTTGATCATCAGGCCATCCTTGCAAGAAAAGCACATCAGCTAATAATAATTGGGCTATTTCGTTCTTGTTCCCTGAGCTTAGCAAGTTCCTCATTCAACTATGTGCCTTTCTAATACTTCAGATTGTCTTTTTGCGTTCTGCAACTCAAACCTACTTGACAAGAACATATTAGCATAATCTTAAGTGATTTTCAAGGCTTTGTTTCAGCTATGATGTACTCCAAAAACTGTGAATGTTTTTCTAAACTAGCTGGGTGACTGGGACTCAGTTGTTCTTCTTAATCATTTACCTAAACCACAGTCTATACAGTTCCTCAACAGAAACTCATGTGTTCTAGTTGTGTGACACTTCTTTGTTTTATTTTTTATCCCCAGAACTCTATTTAAACTAACTTTATTATTATTATCAATTAGACAGTACAGCTTAAGAAGAAATCATCTTCATAATAATCCACAAGTTAAAAATTCCATGAGACAAACACACTATACTACAAGGAGTGGGGATTGCCCCACATCTATTCACTCCATGCCATATGCCAAAGAAAGATAGCAGCCACAAATACGTGAAGGCACAGCAGAAGCAAAAGACACTCTGAGGTCTGTGGTCTCTGGCCCTTGCCTATCTGAGATTCACCCATCAGGGTTTTGTTTCCTGGTGGGCTGATCCCCTGAAGTCAATTGCCATCTCTGTTCCTCTGGTAAGGCCGCCAACACTAACCCAACACATATAAAACCAAAAGAAAGCTGCTCCTCTCTATCTGACTTTGGTTCCGGAAGACAGAACTGTGGCCAAACAGCTGACATAAGAACATGTTTAGAATGATAATGTTCTGGTGCACATACATAACCACACACAGTGAGCCATTTTTGTTTGAATTTTCAGTTGAAATGGAGCCATGACTGTGGTAGGAGAGTTTACCTGTATCCCCATAAGCAAGCTTTATCTTTGATGAACTCAGACTGAACAGAAATGATACATATGTTCACACCTTTTCTCACACACACACAGAAATGATGTATGTGTTCCCACCTTTTCACACACACACACACACACACACACACACACACACACACACACGCACACAGAGAAATGATGCATGTGTTCACACCTTTTCTCACACATACACTTACAACACACACACACACACACACACACACACACACACACACACACACACAAACACTGAAGTGGTAATGAACATTTCTCATCATTCAAGGAGAGTTTTTTTATTCATCTATTAATTTTTTTCTTTTTCATTTTATAATTGAATTTAATTTTACATATCATCCACAGATTCCCCTGTCCTCCCCCCTCCCCCCCCCAACCTTCCCCCCAGCCCACCCTCCATTCCCATCTCCTCCAGGGCAAAGATTCCCTTGGGGATTCAGCTCAACCTGGTAGACTCAGTCCAGGCAGGTCCAGTCCTCTCCACCCAGGCTGAACAAAGTGTCCCTGCTTAAAGTAGTTAGGATTCAGCGCTCTCAAGGAGATTTTTATATGCTGTGTTTGTATGAGTTTAAATTTCTCTCTTTGACTCTAATATTACAGTATTTCATTGCCGTTATGTTTGTTACTCCCTTATACAACCAGAGTAATTTCTTTCTCAGTTTGAAAAATTTTTTTTTATTTTTACAAAGTATTCCATAATTGTGCATATTTGTGGGATACAGTGTGGTATTTCAATATTTGTTTTCAATGTGTAATGATGAGATCAAGGTAATTAGTGCATCTGTCACTCTAACATTTAGCATTTGTTTGTAGTGATCAGGGTATTCAAAATTGTCTGAAGTGACTTTTTTCAGCTAATCCATTATGACTGATATTAACCTTAGTTATCCTCCTGTGATACAAACCTCTAGTAATTGCTTGTATCCAGCTGATCCCTTTATTTGTTTCTGTATTATCATGCCATTGAGCTTTACTGCCATCCCTTACCCTTCCATCTCTTCTCTCAGCAAGGACCAGTTTCACACTGATATGAAAAGTATTGGGGTGATTTCTAAATACTTACCAGAGCTTAGACTGTTTGAAGCTATGAATCTGCATCATTATACTACAGTATATTAGGAAAGCATATTTAAAATAAAATCATTTTGAATGAGCTTCTTTTTACCCTTTCTGTATTTCATTACATGAATTTCCTTCCAACCTTTATTTCATCTACACCAGCTTCAAAGAACACCGGGTGATTTGGCTGAGTTACATTTCACATACTTAACTATTTATTCAAATCATTTTTTGTTAAAAGTTGTAAAATGTAGGGCTGGAAATATGGGTTAGTGGTTAGGAGTTCTTAATGCTGCACCAGATGTCCTAAACTGTATCCCCAGCGTCTCTGTCTGTTGGCTCACAATACCAGATCCAGGGCATCTGACACGCTCTTCTGACTTTTGAAAAAACGTGTACACATATACACATAAAATCGCATACATGCACATAAATAAAAAATTAATAATATTTAGAATTTGGAAGAACAAAACTTTATATTTTTAAATTTAATTTTCAGTTATTATTTTACTCAGCATAGAAATAATGTAGTTCATGACATTTTCATTTATTTATCATTATTACTTTCTCATATTTGCCATACCCCTATCACTGGTCCCCAATGCACTCTCAAATGATCCCCATTCTGCTTTTGCATCACATATGCATATATGTGTGTGTGTGTGATTTGTATGATTTTTTTAAATATATATGTATATATATACATGTATATATTGTTTGTGTCATGGCAACATATTTAAAATATAAAATTTCAAGAGAAAAGCTATATACATTACATGTATAAGGCAACTGTTATTAAAGAAAGCAAATTTTAATAAAGAAATGATGATTTAAAATAGTCAGAATCAAGAACTGACATGAAAATGTGAATTTATCATAGGTAGGTAGGATTTTATGCTTTTTGAAAAGATAAGTTTATATTAAGAAAAAGCAATGGACCAGAATAATTTAAAAAAATAAAAAATATGTGTGTTTATATGAGTACATAATAATAACACAAAGCTTTCTAGCAATTTATTTTAAAAAAGGGTTTATGAAGCAGATCTGCTATATTGTGTGAAAAAAAAAAAAACAACCTCCAAATTAGAAGCTTGAGACAATGGAGTTCTTTTTTATTTGAAATTTTATAAAGTTATTTTCTTGAATACCTACCACATCTTCCCCTCACTCCCTCTAAAATTCATAGCCTTTTTGATTTCATTATTATTTTTATTAATAGAAACACATGTATAGGTAAATGTCACCTGCTGATTTTATTTAGTGTTATATATATATATATATATATATATATATATATATATATATATATATATATATATATATATGTTTCTATGACTGATAATCCATTAGAGGGCCCAAACTTGGGGAAGACTAATTTTCCATTTCTTAGCAGTTTTAAATGTCTGTAGCTCTTTTGTAGGGGTAGGGACCCTTGATATTTTTCCCTTCTAATTCCACTTTATCAAACTATTATAATCCCTATGTGCAGTCTACATTCTGATCATTATCTCCAGATATGTGTAGCTCTCAGTCTTTATCAAAGAAGCTTCTTTTGTGAAGCAGGAAAAGACCATTTCAGAGAGCTAGAAATCATCATAATGCATAGACTAATGGACCATCAGTGCATAATTGATATATTCCCAACACAATCACTAACTTAAGGCAGGAAGAAGGTAAGAGCTAGAAGACTAGGAAAGCTGTCGTGAATTTGTGTCTCCTAGAAATGAAAGGGCAGCTATACCCATGAGACCTCAACAATAAAGCTGCCTAGACAACAGCTTTTTTTTTTTTTTTTTTTTTTTTTTTTAACTGATGTGTCTATTGTGACTTCTGTGACTCCAGTTGAATATCTACCTGGTTATATTCTTCAGTTGCATACTGAAATCTAGATGGATTATGCATTATGCTCATCCAACATCTACTCATTGGAGGTGTTTTACAGCTGGGACTTATTCATCCTACAGGTTCACATTGAATTTGCCAAAGAAGGAAATATCACAGCAAGAATGTCCTCAGTATTAAACAAGAGTAACCACTATTGTATAACTGCTTTTCCAAACTTTCATTTTAGCACATTTGCCAAATTCATCCATTAAACACAAATAACAAAGCCCATAATTAGCGGAAGAAGGACCTTCAAAGAGATTGAGGTCATAATGGTATGACTCAGGAGAATTTGCAGCAAAACTAAAGTATGACACAAAAGACAAAATGTTGAAATGTCACTGCATTGATTGCCGACATGTATTTTCTGATTTCAAGCTGGAGATTCTTTACTTTTCTACTTAAAATTTTAGAGCTTTATAGTTATAAATGAGTACTGTATCTATATAATCTTCACCCACCCCTTTCCACTTCCAAGTCTTCTTCTGTGAAAATCACTACTCCTTAAGTTCAACCCCTCTGATTCTATAATTACTTTGTTAAATACACATTGCTAGATAAAATTACTGATTAATTTTCTCCCTTATCAGCCTGCATAGCACATCCTGAAGCTCAGAGAGGAGGTTTCAGGTCATTTAGTGCATGATTCCTTTAAGTACTACGTTTGAAAGGTGTGGTGTAGTCAGCAAAATGGTCTTACCTTTAACTTTAGTGACTCCCCTTAACAACAACTACATGAGTGAAAGTTTCCTATGCAATTTTGTAGAAAGTCTATGGCTCTTTAGGAAGACCAGATAATTCTATGTGGCAAAAGCCCATTTAAAATATATTTGCATATTTTCTCTGTTGAAAGGCTTTTATGAAATCTCTGCTGTTACTTTATTTCTCCCTGTTTTTAACAATGGATTATTTTCTCATGCAATGTATCATGATAACTTTCCCTCCTTCAAGTCCTCTTGGTTTCCCCCCTCCTCCCTCCAAGACTTCTGTCTCTAATTAGAAAATAGCAGCCTTCTAAGTGGTAACAATAAAACGTAACAAATTAAAATACAGTAAACTAAAAGAAAAACCACTGACCTGCCTTATATTTGTATTTTTCGATATGTATTTTGTCTGTGTGTGTACATTGAAATGAACTAGAGATTATGATTTCCTACGGCTTTTTCACACATCTCTAGTGTTACTTTTCTTTCATTATTAAGCTCCCCATGCACACAACAATTAGAATCTTTCCCCAAGTTTTCCTCTCCCACTTTCATTATACCAATGTCCTACTCACTCTCTCTCCAGAGCACCCCCGTTCTCCGACCAGGGCCCCTTTGTACTGTCTTTGTTTCTGAGATTACTTCATATTGCTTATCAAATCTGAATATTCAGAGCTAGGATTCACAAATAAGGCAGAATTTCAAGAGTTTTTCTTACTGGGACTGGATGACCTCAAGTGTCATATTTTCTAGTTCTACTAATTTACCAAAAATGTAACCATTTCATTTTTCTTACAGCTGAACAAATGAATTGCGTTTATAGACCACAGCTTTATCATCCACTCATCAGTTTATGGACATGTAGGTTGATTTAGTTTCTTGGTAATTGTGAGTGGAGCAGTGAGGAGCATGAATGAGGAAGTATTTCTGTAGTAGGAGATTCAGTATTTTGGTTGTACGCCAATGATGGTGTAGCTTGGTTATTTGGTACATCTCTTTTTAACATTTGGTGAGTACCCAAACTGCCTTCCTAGTGGCTGCACCAGTTTCTTGTTGCACCAATGGTGAATGAGGAGCCATCTTTTCTGAATATCAACTATAATCTGTTCTCAATTGCTTTAATTATTATTCCCCTGATGTCTAAGGATGATCATTACTTTTGGAAATATATTTTAGTAAATTATTTTCTTGTTTTGAGAATCTCTGTTCAGACCCATAGCCTATTTTTTAATTGGACTCTTCTTTACTCTTCACTGTTTTTTTTTTCTTTTTGATTCTCTATATAACCTGGATACGACTTGTCTATTAGACATATATCCAGAAAGCATTCTTCCTCATTCTATGAACTTCTACACTCAGTTGTTTGTTTATTTGGCTGAACATGAGCTTTTAAATTTTATGACAATTTATCAAGTGCCGCCCTTATTTCATGAATGAACCAGAGTCCAATTTAGGAAGTAAATTCATATACCTATATCTTGTAGGGTACTGGTTATATTTTCTTCTAGAAATTTCAGTGTTTCAAGTTTCATATTGATTTACTTAGAGTCCATATTTATCCAGGGTGATAGACATAGATCTATTTTCATTATTCTAAATGTACATATCCATTTTTCTCAGTACCACTTATTGAAGATGCTATCTTGCCTCCTGTGTTATTTTTGCACAAATATAAGATGTCTGCAATTATGTGCCCTCATCTTTGAATTTGATATCTTGTTCCATTGATTGAAATGTTCCTTTTAGGCCAGTACTATCTACATTTTTGCTTGAAATCTGCTGCAGAAAACTCTCTTTAGTATTTAGTATTGTTTGGTTGTTTTTCTTCAGGATTGCTTTGGCTATCTGAGGTCTTTTGTGCTTCCAAATTAATTTTCAGATTTATTTTTATATTTCTGTAAAATATGTCATGAGTATTTTGGTGGGATTTTATTGATTCTGTACACTGTTTTTGGTAGAATGGTCATTTTCTACTAATCCGTTAGCATGGGAGATCATTCCATGCTCTGTGTTTTCACCAGTCTCTTTTTTTTCAGAGATTTAAAATTTTAATTGTGGAGGTTTTTAACCTCATTGGTTAGGTTTACTTCTAGATATTTTACTTTTGATGGTATTAAGAATGGGAGGCTGGTGATGTTTTTGTAGATTGATTTTAAATTCTGCCATTTTGGTGATATTGTTGATCATTACTAGAATTTTCTGGTGGAATTTTGGGGTTTCATATATCATAGCATATCATCTGAAAATAAGGATAATTTGACTTTCTGTTGCTGTAAATAAATAATATTCACAGGGACAAAGCAAAAACTAAGTGATAATAAACTGGTGAACTGATTTACATGGCCAAATTTGTTGTTTTTTGTAATTGTTGATATTGCTTTTATCCATTCTTTAATTTAATATTTTAAAAATATATAATGATACCAATGGGGATGAGGATTTCATTAAGACTGAGAAGTATTTTCTTATCTTGTTAAAGTGATTTTGTAAAACAAAGATACACCACATTTTAAATCACACTGTGGGATTTGCTCAACTCTAATTAAACAGTGATAAAATAATTTAATATGAAAAAGTACAAGCTAGATTAGGGAGAGCAAATGTTCCATTCACCTGTTTCTATATTGACTTCTCTTTTACCAATGTTGTAAAGCTAATATATGTGGATAAATTATTTCTAGATAAAAAACAGAAATTCGAAGATATCAATGCTTAAATTGATTACATTTTTTAGAAATCATGTGCATGTTTTCAGCTAATATTTTTAAATGATTGCTTTTATGAATGATATTATATTCAACTCAATCTAAAATGGACTCAGAAATTCATCTGTATTATTAGGACATTAAATTGAGGGGAAGTTGGAAGGCAAAGGAAGAATAAGAGGAGAGCATGATGTGAATATTCATATTCAAAATTCTCAGAAATATAACAAAATTAATTTAAAATAAAAATGAATAAATAACAAAATTTTAAATAGACAAGAAAGTAGTTATTTTCATCTCATTACTGCTACTATAAAATATTCAACAAAAGGTTTATAGTAAAATTGAGATTTTTCTAACCAGAATTATCTTCCTGAAGTCTGTAATGCTTAAATAAGTGTATATCACTAATACCTTTAATCTTTTTCTATTGTTTTCATCTTTTACTATTGTTTTAATTGCTTTCTGTGGCTGGATGGCCTAGAAATCACTTTGTAGATGAAGCTGTCAATGACCTTGCAAAAATCATTATGCCTGTCTAATGGCTTCTGGGATGATAGTGTATACCGCTGCATCCAGTATTCCTGCAATTTTTTAAACAAAATATTTTAGAAACTTTACTTTGGAAGTAGACTTCCAGAAATATAAAGGTACTACACAGTGATGTATATTTCATGGTGACTTTATATTTACACACAGATCTAAATTAAATAGTAGTTCCCTATGATAGGCAATTCTAAAGCTTACAATAGCAAAGTCTAAAATTAGTGCAATGTTGTCTTACTGGGTCTTTACAAAATTTGAGATGTTAGTCTAGAAAAGAATTCCAAGAACCCATGTTTATTTTCTTGTTGTTTTTCTTTTGTTGTTTTTGTTTTATTTTACTTGTGTTGTTTTGTTGTGGACTTCTTTTAGTAGTCCTCATCGGATCCACCTTATAAGTACTTACGCAAAAACTATAATTTATATCCCATGAAGTTTCAATTATTAATTTTTGATAGCAAATGAATGAAGTAGTAGAGAAATGTACAAGTAAGAGTGGGTCAAAGATAGCCAGAGAAAGTAGGAGCAAGCATCTGGATTTTATTCAAAAGCAGGATGCTATAGCAAGGGTGTTGTGGTCTGAGGGATAAAGAAAACCATGCCTTATTTTAGAATATGCTAGCAAGTATTTCCTGTCCACTTTACAAGAAATATTTGCTCTTTATGAGGGCATGAAAACTGTCTAACAAATGAAAGATTTTCTTATGTGGTAGAGCATGATAATCTGATTGAGTAATGTTGATAATTTCATAGCAAGAAAAGAGGTTGTGAAGATCTAGACAAAGGAGATATTTTAAAGAGTGTAGCGTTCATGAGTGAGTGTATGTGTGTGTTTGGTGTGTGTGTGTGTGTGTGTGTGTGTGTGTGTGTGTGTGTGTGTGTGTGGTCTGTGTTGGGAAATGGTAATTGTATTGAAAATACTTGGAAATAATATCACTGAAATAATAGGGAAATCATTGTAGGAATTAGCACTAAGTCATTTTACAGCCCCTTAGTATTATTAAAGGGTTGGGCGTTTTGTCTGAGATATTGAACTATCTCAACTGTTTCAACAAAGAAACAAATATTTCATAAGGCATTATCAAAGACTCTGTTTCTATCAAATTTTAAAAATTGGTAGATTTTAAAGAGAATAGAATCTACCAATATATTTCTTAGCTACTCAGTCATGGTCTAGAAAATTAATTTAGTCTGTTTATGCACACTAAGATCATTACTAGATTAAAATCCCAGTGGGATTGAGGATGAGCTAAGAGTTCATTATGAATTCAAACACACAATTGGGGGGTGAAAATTTCAAAGATATGAAGGTGACATAATTTCTCTAGAAAAAAAAAAAAAAGAAGCCGGGCGCTGGTGGCACACGCCTTTAATCCCAGCACTTGGGAGGCAGAGGCAGGTGGATCTTTGTGAGTTCGAGGCCAGCTTGGTCTACAGAGCAAGATCCAGGAAAAGGCGCAAAGCTACACAGAGAAACCCTGTCTCAAAAAACCAAAAAAAAAAAAAAAAGAAAAAAGAAAACACTGTGTGTGTTTTTGCTGAGTTTGATCATCAGTGTGAAAATTTATAGCACTATCCAAGCCCTCCAAGCTTATATGAGGAAGAAAAAAAGTAACAGAAAATTATATTATGCAGAATTGAAGTTGCTTGTCTAACCTGGACATTTATCAGAGGGGTAATTCTACATCTTGAGAATAATATTAACTAATTTTTGTTTCTTATAAAGAAAATTGATTTGCTCTTCATCTCATTAATTTCTTTAGAATTAGACATTGCGATGATGAGAAGAAAGGTATACATTGAAAGGAAGCACCTGCATGACGGCCATATCCACCAGTGCTAGAAGCAAGTCATGTACTAGGTATAACACTCACAGGACCAGCTGTCTGTACAGCATGTGTGCATAAGACATTGGGGAACAAACACAGAGCCTCATATGCAGGGACACACTCTGCATCTAAGCTCTGTCCCGGCCTATTTGATTTTTTATATTTTCGACAGAGATTTTCATAAAATTCTCTAGGCTAGTTTGGTCTCATTTTGTAAATCAGAAAAGCCTTGAACTTTTGATCCCCCTGCCTCAGACTTGAAAATAGCTGAGATTACAAGTTTTTGTTACAAGGCCCAGTTACACTATCTGGGTCATATATCTGAGCATGCTGGCTCAATAGTTTTATAAGTGTAGCTTAGTGCATTTACTTTGGTTACAGTTTATTGTGAAGGGAGCAAAGAGACATATAGCAGGAAAAAAAGTGTAGTGAAGGGGTGAAAACAGGGGATGACTAGAATGAACATGAGCATAGTAAAATGATACATACATATGAATATGCTATGCAAAATCCATGTTTTTGTAAACTAATTTAAATAATTAAAAATAACCCTACAGCCAGAGAACTTCCTGAGTGTGTTTATAAAAACTCCTAATGCAACTCTAGGCAGTAGGAAAATGTATAGACTAAGGGGAGAAACAACTGTTATTCAGTGAAGAGCCATAGATATAATGATGGGCATGAAATGTTATTCTGGGTGTGATTCTATGGGGAGGTTAAACCATCACTGGCCAAAAGTGGGCTGTTGTATGAATCCTAAATAGCCTTATAATTAAAAACCCAGAGTCAGATATTGGGGTAAGTGCTGAACGATCAGAGAGACAAAGGAACAAGCCACTAGAGAAATTTCTCACCACTACCGAATCCTCAGGCTGAATAGAAAGAGATTCTATCTCCGCAAATCCTCAGCTGAAAAGCCTCTAGTTCCTGTCTCCTCATGCCTTACATGTCTTTCTCTACCTAGCCATTTCATTTCCTTCACAGTGATAGAATTAATGGCTTATGTGCTTCCAAAACACTGGTAGCAAAGGCATGAGATCTCAATTGCTGGGATTAAAGGCATGTGACTCCCAAGTACTGGGATTAGAGGTGTGTGCCACCACCGCCTGGCTCCATTTCTCTCCTAGACTGAATCAATCTCATGTAGTCCAGAGTGGCTTTGAACTCACAGAGATCCAGATGGCTCTCTGCCTCGTGAGGGCTAGGATTAAAGGTGTGTGCCACCACTGCCTGGCCTCTAGGTTTAATTTAGTGACTGACTCTGTTCTCTGATCCTCAGGCAAGCTTTATTTGATACACAATATATTACCACAATGGGCATTTATTCTTATTAGAGTTTCCAAGGACAGTATATTTAATCATGAAACCTAGAAACACTCATCTTTCCCTGTGGTTCTTTATTTCTGTCCCTCTCTAAAGATGCCTCACATATTGATAAGGTAATTCTATTTGTATAAAAAAAAATGTCGAGTGTGACTCAAAAAAATCAGAAACTCTTGTAAGTAACAAGTACTTGTTAAGTAAATGCAGTGCTAGGTGATTTCTCCTCAGTCCCTTTTCAATGGCTGATATCTGATTTCACCTATAATTTGTTAAAACAACTATCCTCCATAGGCACCAAAGAATGAGAGTTTTCCCTTTAAATAGAAAGTTCAAGATAAGAAAAATCCTTGGATACACTTTGATCTGTGTCTAAATCAATCTTAGTTCCCCAACTCTGCTCTCCAAACATATCAATGCTGTTGGAATGCTTGATTTTATCATCTATAGAATTTACATCCATGCAACTCAATAGGAGCTTTGATAAAGAGAATCTCCTTTTATATTAATCTACTAAATTGATTGAATTTCTGTTTGGCTTATTTCAATTATGTGTCCTTAACTTAGAAGTGATACAGTAAGTAATCATAGTAAAATCTTAAAACTTTGTTCAGTTCCTTTATTAACTCAGATCATTTCAATGTTAAAAATGTGGTTGTGTTTAAGTAACATACATTGGCTTGTGAACTGTGAAAATAAGCATGATGAGGCATATTCAGAGATATGTGAGCTGCATATTGATATTCATTTTGTGCTTGTAACTCATTTTGTGGTTTTACAAGCTATGCTCCACACTCTGCCTTGAATGCTTCTTGTTACCTAGTCTCTCTGGATCTTTGTATTGTAGCACCATTATCCTTTATTTTACAGCTAATATTTTCTGCATTAATCAGATTGTTGGCATGCCATACTCTTGCTGAACTAGGAAAATCACAGCTCAAAGAGAAGTCACAGAAGAACTAATGTAAACATTTTTGTTAGAAAATGAATGGATTGCAAACACAAATCTAAGGGGAGTTTGAATTAAAATCCTGATTAATGAGGAATCATAGGTTTATTTAAAAATATTTGAAGATTCCCCAGTCTCTGGTCAGACTTAGATTCAGGAAAAACTAATTGGTGTGCATAAGAAAACAGAAGAACATACTCATGGGAATCATGAGATCCACATTATATTTGAAAGACTTAGTTTGATAGCAAAATACACAAATATTGAAATAAGATTTTTGGAGTTGCGTCTTCTCTAGCAGGTTTAGGAAATCCAATAATCAGATAATTCTCATGAATCATATCATAGAGTACTGAATAATTTTTCTTTTTGTAGCTCGAAAATGCTTTTCATGAAAAGTAATATTCTTCATGCAGGTGCACATTCAGACCATGACAGTTTTCCTCTGGAATAATTAAACTATGAAACAAACCAGGGTGCTTGACAATTATGTAACTGAATGTGTTACATCATTTTTCTTTGAACTCTTCTAGTTAATATCTCCATGATAGAATCTCAATAATTATTACAGACTCAATTCTCACTTATTTTCTCCAGTTTTCTATCTATAGAATAAATTCGATAAGCAATTAATGAAATCAACTTGCTTTCAATGTTTTCCACCACATAGTTCCAAAACAGCTTTAAAGGTGTGTTATTGTGAAATAAAATGTTGGAAAAGTAAATCACATCATTCAAATTAAGTCATGCATCTCTGAATAAAGAGAATATATTTTGAGTAATACATCTGGAGATTTCTCTTTATACTATCAAAATAGAGTGCAAATACTTATACAAATGGTGTAGGTAAGTACTGTAAGTACGCACTCCACTTGCAGCAGTCAAGAGACTGGAACAAGTGTCCTCTACCAGAATACAGGTCACACTTGTAATTCTTTTATTAGTAAGAAGAATACATTGTAATCTAGTAATCAAAAGACTTGCAAATATATGAAGCAGAATAGGTCATTTCTGATCACTGTCAAGTATTATATAATACACAAAATTGAATTGCTGACCCTTTACTTTATTTGGATTCGTGGAGACTAAGTCTTACACAGCCCCAGTTGACCTCATATTTACTGTGTGGAAGAAGACCTGAAATTGACATCTTATTGTTTCCACCACAGAAATATTGGTATTGTAGGCATGCATCAACATACTATGTAGACGTTACGACAGTTTCATGTACCTAGAGAAGCAGTATCTTTATTCAGAATATCACCAAAACAAATGCATAAAGAATATGCATGCTGAGGCATTATAAAAGCTATGGCATCACTAGGTAATTGTGTTTGTTCTGAGGGAGTCTCATTGTATTCAGTAAGTTCATGTTGAAACAAGTGACTGAAGAACATTAAAATCATTGAGTATGGAAGAAGACTGCTACCAGGTCAAGAAAAGCAGTTTTTCTCTCTCTCTTTCTTTCTTTCTTTCTTTTCATTTTTTAAAAATTTTTGAAACCACTTCAAAGGCTCTTTCCATCACAGGGCCCTCCAAAATTTCATAACTAAATATGTCTAAGCCACAGAAATGTGTGGTGTTGACATCCCAGTTTAGTTTTGCTAATTTTTAAATAGTTGCTAAAATTTGACATGTACTAAATTTAGAGGTATCCTGTTTTGTCTTTTCTCTTAAATTTTAGCATTATGAAAACTTGATAATCTTGTGTGACTTGAAAGATTTCCAGAGACTTTATGACTGACTAAACATATATGCATGTAAGTGATATAAATATATCAACACAGGCAGAAGAAATTAGTGCATTTGCACATCTGTGGTAAGACAATGGTTACACACACACACACACCCACACACACACATATACACACACACACACAGAGAGAGAGAGAGAGAGAGAGAGAGAGAGAGAGAGAGAGAGAGAGAGGATGTATTGGTGAAATTATTAAGGTCATTCCATGTAGTTAAAAGGGAGATTTATTTAGTGGTGTAACTTACAAATGAAGGGATAGGTAACAGGGTCTGGGAAAGACTCAGCAACGTCCGGTGGTGTTCTCTGGAGAACTCTCCTTGGTCTACCTCCAGCGCCCAGGGTCCAGGAAACAAGAGAAGGCTGTGCATCTGGATCTTGGGTCTTCATGGCCCTCTCTTGGCCCAGCCTTGTAGGCGTGATAGTTACCGGAGCCTCAATGGGGGTTGGAACTTCCAGATCAAAGCTGGAATGGCTACCCACTATATCTTCCCCTTTTGTCTAAATAAGAAGGTTCTAATCTAATACCAAGACTATATACAAAGGAACGGTTATCAAATATTGTCCAGGAATAATGAGGGATATAGATAAGATGTAACTACAACCAATGTGAACAATATTAAGCAAGAAACACATATGAAAATCCAGAGAACTCTAGAGTGTAGGTAAATAGTATGTTACAAAGATCATTCCAAAAGGTGTCCTATCCTGAAGAACCTGAATCTAATACTTAATATGTTTTATCTAAGATAATATATATATATATATATATATATACTAAGTTGTAACTATAACTGCTAGTCTTCAATCCCAGCAAAGACCTGAGAAGGAATATAATGGTACCTGAGAAATGGTAGATGGATGCAAGCAACTTTTGGGAATATTGTGAGAGTAGACAGAGACAGCTGGTAGCCTGGACAGTCACCTAATGTTTCTCAGCATTGTTGGTGCATTCAAATTGGCTACAGGCCTAGAGTATCTGACAGACCATTTTCAGAAGCAGGAATTCTGAAAGACCATCTTACCCTGTCTTGGCAGAGTTCAGAAGTCACTTTTCCTTGTGTCCCATTTGTCCAGAAGGACAGCACTCATATTGTAAGCAGTTGAGGCAAGGGCAGTTCTTTGCTCAGTAGGCCATTTTGTGCCATAAAGACAAACTTCCAAATGGAAATGTCTTAGAAGCCCAACATTCTCTCAGGATCAAATTGGTGCTGCCAGGAGCAATTGTGTTTCACATCAACAGAATTCTAAGTTATTTAAATGCCATATTCTCTAGGTCTACGAAGTGTTTGAAGATTACCTGTCCATCTGACCTATGTATCTGTAAATCTGGATAACCTAACTAACATAACTATAGAGATGACAAGCATAGGTAACTATAAATCTAAAAGTCTTATCTACTGAAATAACCTAAGGAGTAAGGAAGGCTTCATGTAAACAAGGTAAACAGTCTATAAGCAAATGTATGGTAAAGGACGATGACTTCAAAATTGTGACAATACACAAGATATTTATAACAGAGGTAGGAATGTATAGTGCAATACGCAATATGACAATAATCTTAAATATATATCAATATACAGAATATCCTAAACAGAAGTAGAACATACATAAAGTATGACAGATATAAATTTACATTTGCATCAATATACAAATATTTCAAATAAGAGTAGAACTATATGTACATTATAACAAATATAGTTCTATATTTGTATCAATATACAAATTATCTTAAACAGGAATATAAAAATAGTTTACATTTGTATCAACATATAAGAATCCATAACAGTGTAAATTACACTGCAAATTATCTAAGGCTGCTATTTTACTAAATTTGTTTACTAGTATATACAATAATCTACCATAATATCTTATATCTATGGCTATCCACTACAAGGATGTTCTGAAATTTACATCTTGTTTTCATTTTAGCCACCATTTAAGCTTAATGTTTACAGCATAATCACTTTCAAAGAAGTACATGTATTATGTAATAATCACAATACTTTCTTTTTACTCTTTAGCCACTTCTACTAGTTTTATCAATAATATGATGTAGAACAACTAGAAAGACACATTGAGTGCTCTACTATTTTACTCTACTATTCACCACATATTGAATGCTTCACTGAGGGTTGTAGAACTCTTTAACTATTTTCTTCATTATCACTGTGAATGTGGAAACACAATTATGACTAGTTTCACTCAAATAAATTATGAAATTATTAAAATGCACATCATTCTAGCTTACTCCAGCAGAAGTTTCTTCAAGTTGAACCTACAATTTAGAATATTAATCTTTAAAAGCTTTGTGATATCTGGAATCATAACACAATATAACATTAGCTTATATGGGTTTTGTTCAAATATAATATTGTCCTGTTTGGGGTAAAGAATTTCTCATTTTTGAAAATTAGAAATAAGATTTCAATATAATAAAGTAGGTATTAAAGTGTGTCATCATTCCTGGGTTGGTCATTCTTTCTAGATCTTTTCCTGTTTTGGAACTTTTCAGTTGTGCGAACAAAAGTATTTATAAATATATCAACACATACATTGTATGATCATATGGTGTTTATTTAACATTCACATAGATGCATAATTATGTTTCCAAAGTATATTTGCATATGCAAATCTCCCTATATTTCCATATTTTTTATTTATATTGTATAATCTTGCTACTATTATATCTTATATTATATACTATATCTATATCTTCTCATTCTTTGTACACTGTACCTTATAGAAAATTAATTTTTAAAATGAATAACTACCTTAGGTGTTTAGTGCTATGAAGATGCAACATGACCATGGCAAGTCTTTTTTTTTAAACAATTTTTTTATTGATTCTTTGGGAATTTCACATCATGCACTCCAAACCCACTAATTTCCCTGACCTTCCGTTTCTGCCTTCCAGCCTTGTAGCCTCATCCTCCAATACAAATTAAAATAACAAAATAATAATAATAATAATAATAATAATAATAATAATTTTTAAAAAATATTCTAAAAAGTCCACTTCACGCTCAGTCTTGTCCAACTCTCCATCACATATCTCTTCATCCCAGGGATGTTGTTAGCTGTGGTATGTTGTCCAGTATACACTTTTGCCCAAACAGCTTTCCTTGCAAATGCTATGCAATGCTTATAAAGGAAAACATTTAGTTGAGTCTGGCTTACAGTTCAGAGGCTTAGACCATAATCATAACAGTGAGAAACATGGTGGCATCTAGCAGACATGGTGCTGGTGAAGGAGCTAACAGTTTTACATCTTGATCTGCAGGCAACAGGAAGAGACTGAGTCATACTAGGCCTGGCTTGAGATTCTGAGACTCAAAGTCCACCCAAAGTGACACACTTCCTCCAATAAGGCCACACCTACTCCATCAAGGCTAGACCTCTCAATATTGCCACTCTTTTTGAGCTTATGGGGCCATTTTCATTCAAACTACCACATTCTACTCCCAAACTACCATAGCTATAATCTTATAGCTATATCATAATGCAAAACTCATTTAGTCAAGTTTCAAAAGTCGCCCAGTTCTATAATGACCTCAACATTGTTTAAAAGCTGAAAGTTACAAAGTCTCTTCTGGGAGTCATGCAATCCCTAAATTGTCATTCCCACGAAAATCAAAAAGAAAAAGTAGATCACATACTTCCACCAGAAAGTGACACAGGCTATTTCTTGTTCAGCTGGAAACTCCAGCTCACCCTTGCTTGATCTGGCCATTCCTCCCTCTCCAAACCCTGCTCTGAGGCTGCAGGTCCCCTGCCCCTGTCCGAAGCATTATAAATGGATGTAAGCCCAATTTGCAGAGGATGAATCATCACCCAGTGCTTACATGGTATTTAAGTCTGCTCCTTTAGAACAGTCACGTGATTTCTCTCCTACCCCCTTCCCCCTGCCATGCTGTCTGGGGCCTGGAGGACTCACTCAGGGGTGCTTTGATTAAATATACCTGATCTTTCACTTTTTTAACTCATCTTGGTCTGGCTTACTGCATCAGCAGAGAAACCTACTATCAGGGTACAAAAAACGTCATTTTTCTGCTAGAATCCTGGGCAGAGTTGAGCCTTCCCCATTGGTCCTCCAGCTGCATTGGAAGTCACTCTTCTTTTTGTATCCCTCTCCACTAGAACCGATTGACTTTTGGCTCAGGTACGTAACCCATTTCCCAGCCACTGACTATAGAGGTCCGGGACCTCTTCCGAGTCAAGACCCCTTCTGGGTCAAAGAGTCTTGGGGTTCCTGCCAAGTTATGCCAGGCAACCCTAACCTGCTTTTGGAGCAAAAAACATCTATGCTCCATGGGGCCCTTTGTAGAAAGAAGTCGCACACACAGTCAGCTCCCATACCATTCTGACTCCAGGTTGTACCAGGGATGCACTGCTATGGGCTTCAGTCACAGCACAGGCTTGGAAATGGGTCTAAATCTGATCTTCAGTCACCTGTGGGGTGTTTACTACAAAATGTACCAAATTGGGGCTGTTTCACGGCATATGACATGTTTTGAGCACCCTCATCCAGGGTTTTGGAGCCCTGCACGCCTGCTTCTTCCTCTTCCCTCTTCTCTGTTCCTCTGTCTACCTGCCTCTCATTTCTCCACTCCAAGATAGCCTTCTCTCTTTCTCCCCACCCCCTAATTAACATCTTGCACTAACTCTGTTATTTCTGGTGTGTTCTCTTAGTAGCACATCTTGGCAGGACCCACCAAAAGATACCCATTTTGCCTTTTTACTCACTATGATTTCCTGGCATTGGTCTTGTCATGCTGGGATTCTACACAAAACAGATCCATTCTCTTTGTTTGTTCCTGTCTGCTCTCCCACTGTGCTATGCTTGAATTCTACCTGCCCATCACACTATCAACAGATCTACTCTCTTCGTTTTTTTCATGTCTGCTCTCCCACCCTAAACTGCATAAATGCCCTTTTCTTATATTTGTTAAATGCTTATTTCAGGATTTGTAAGCTACTCATCTGACATGGTCTAAAATATATAATTTATAACAAAGTCTGTTTCCTGCAGAACGTTTTGTTAGTCTCACTCTTAGAAAAGTCTGTCTATTTTGTATGAATGGATGGATCTGTGTCTGTATGTGTTCTTGTAGACATGAGAGACACACAAACTACTTCATGATCAGTTGGCTGTGTATATGGCATCCTTCTTTCTGACTGTTCTTGGATGCCTCAGCTTACATTTTCCTAGTGTCTTGGTATTAGCTCAGCTGTTACTATTGTAACTTGTTGCCTGGGCTTAGAATTTGCCTCTGGACTTTCTGGCCACTCAACCTGATGCAATAACAGAGATGCATATGTAATTTGGGTGTAAACAATATTACAGCTATTTTATGCTGTTCTACCTTAAACAAAAAACAAAAACCTAAGAAATTTGGTATGGTTAAAAATCCATAACAAAAAGTTAAACCTAAAACAAGTAACTAGAAACAACATTTGTCTATTTAAGATATAACCAACAAATAATGACCTTCAAACACTTCAGAGATCTGAGAATATAGCATTTAAAATGTTTAATAAAATGGTTTTCATGATAGAGACATGCCAGATCCTAGCAGCACCCTTACCTCCTCTAAACATTGATGGACACAGAAGAACTTCCACCTGGAGCTTGCTTTAAATGTAGCAAAGCCAGTCATTGAGTGGAAAACTGCCTTTTACCTCAACTGCTGTCAAAACCCTTTCCAGACTGTGGACAAACAGGACACTGTGGAATTGATTGCTTGCTTTGCCAAGACCAGGAAGGCTGGTCTCTCCAAATTCCTACTCAACAGGAAAGTATGTCATATCTTCTGTGTCTGGCAGCTGAAGGCTGATACTGCCCTGGGACCTCTATCCCCAACTACCATGGAGGAACTTGGTAGCAATCTAAGTAGCCAAAAAGTTCTTGGCATTTTAATTGATTTGGAAGATGCTTCACTTCTGCTTATTCAGGTGAAATATATCCTTCTCAGATCTGATGTTGTTTGATGAGTAGGGTACTGAGAGCTTTACTAGTTTAACAGTTCTTCCTCTGACCCCACAAGGCTATAACCACTTTGGTAGTTAATTAGTTCATTAGTTCAATTTCTTGTTAAGATAATACAAGGAAGCTTGTCTTTTTCCCAGGCTTCATAGTAAAAGATAAACAGGTTTCAGATGTACCTTTTCACTGAGCAGTTTTACAGATATCTGCACATTCCTGGGGAAAAAAGTGATACTATTGTATCAAGGAATCTGGCCTGGTGGAAATTAATATTGAGTCACTCCACAAATTGTCTAAATAACTTCATCAGTACAACCAAGGCACATCTCCATTCCATTCTTTCTGTCACTCTTCACTCTTCCCATGGCTCGCCCCATTCATAGGGACAGTGTCAATAATCTATTTTTTTTCTCCTAGTAACTTGCCTTCTCTGCTTCCTCAAGGAATAGAATCCTGAGGTCTCCAGGATGGCAGCTAACTGAATGCTTCTTTACCCATAATTCTCACTGAGTATGAACCTACCAACTCCCTACTCCCCCTCCCCATGTCATCCCATGCCAACAAGAAGTAGCCAGACTTGAACCCATGCTTGATGTGACCATTTCTCTCTCTCCAAACTGTGCCCTCTCAAACAAATTCCCAAGTGACTACTCCTCCCCTGAGGCTACCAGCTCCCCAGTCACTGCCTAAAGCATTATAATTGGGCACAAACCCAGCTCTTGGACAAATAATTGTCCTTCCCCTACAGGGAATTTAAGCCTCCTCCTTTAGAGCAGCCATGTGATTTTCCTCCTTACTTCTCCTGCCTCACTCTCTGGGGGCAGGTGGATTCACCTGGCAGTGCTTTGCTGAAATATATCTGGTCTTTTAATTTTAATTTGATTTGATTTACTGCATAGTTAGAGAATTCTACTATCAGGGTACTAAAAGCTTATCAGATACACATTACAATTTTTAAAGGGAGGAAGGGGAGGAAATACTGGACTAAAGCCAAATTGAAAACCAACTGGACAAACTCCAAACTGCATTTTCTTGTCTGATGTCAAAGTGATCTTCAGATCTTCAACTCCTTTCAGCTTTGTTGACTAAGACACACTTGTCCCTCTTGGACTGGTTCAACCTACTGTTAGCAGTTTTCCTCAGCAGATACACCATGGCTCTGACATCTTCAGAACCTTGAAGTCAACGAGGAAATCCAGGATTCACCTTCATAGTTTCACACAATTGCCTCTCAAGCCTCCATGCATGGAAACACTTGCCACATTCCTGCCCTCAGCTGCTTTCCTGAGTTGCAGAGTGAGATTCCATAACCCCTTTCTTGAATCCTCAACATTAAAGCGGGAACCAAGTGGCCAAAGTTTTCAAGTTCTATTGTTTTCTGGGGCTGTCCTTGAAATCTGAATTCTGCCTGCCTCTGCCTCCTGATTGCTGGAATTAAAGCCGTGTACCACCATACCTGTCTCTAAAATTTTCTTTAATTCTGTTTCACAGGTTGGGAGCTTAGGTGGGTGAGTTCTTGCCCTGAGGTCACCACTCCCTTTCTTCCATTTAACATCAGGCTTTTCTTTCATCTGTTTATCTCTTTGAACACAGGATTTCGCACCATTCCACTTTCTGGTGCCACTTTTCTCTTCAAGCTTTGTATTTTGTAGTTTTCCTTGCTCAGCAAGATCCTTTCATTATAGATCTGCATAAGAGTGAACACTAATACTACATGATAGAGTCAATAGTAGGCTGCTTTAAGACTTCCTCTGCAAGGAATTAATCCAAAAACTCTTCAATTTAGCCTCAGGCAGTATTTTTGGACAAGGGTAAAGAGCAGCTACATTCTTAACCAAAATATCGCAATAGTCTATAATGACATACAAATATTCTTCTCTTCTAAAATTTCTTGAGCCAGAACCCACAGCTCAAGAGACCTTCAATAATACTGTATTCTATGCTTCTATGAAGCTTTTTTTAAAAAAAAATCTCACTCAAAATTTTCTTAAATTATGACTATCCTTTTCTCCACATGGTTTGGTCAATTTTTAAAATTGTTCTAATTATTCATATATTTGATTTTATTTGCCTCTAATCAAAATTTGTCAGGCAATATTCATTCAATTTTATTTCATCATTTATTTAATATATAATTTACTTGACTTATTATCCTCCAGACTTAAGACATGAATTTAATTTGTATTTTCTATTGAGGACATCTAGTCTATTTTTAATTTCTGAAATATTGCTATCATTGCTGTATTTTTATTTTAATGTGATTTTTCTTCATTTTGAAAACATGGAATTAATTTATATTAGTAATATTCTTATCACAATTGTTCTTAAATCTTTATTTAGATGGACTTTTCAGAAAGTACAGAGTTCAAAACAGAGCAATAATTTTGTTGCTTTCTCACAGAAGCAATAATTGCATGGCTTTGGTCAAGTAGAAAAGATAAATATATTTATATTGATAACGAGTTAAAGAATTATTTCTCAAACATTTTGAGAGCACACAATACTAACTTTTTTATCAAAATATATACTCACCAAAATATAGTTACTTTTTTCTTTATTACAACTTTAATTAACTAAAACCAAAGTATTTAAAGTAAAACAGATTATTTCTTATATAGTTTCTTATATATTGATTATTGTATGATTCTTAATCATGAATAAATTCTAACTCAAAATCTATAAAACTGGATAAATAACAGCATATTCTGATATTGTGACTTTGGATATTTACTAAACCATCATCTTTGTATTTCACATGTTAAATTTAAAAAATTCCTAACACAAAACATCCAGGAAATCTGGGACACTATGAAAAGTCCAAACCTAAGAATAATAGAAATAGAAGGAGATGAATCCCTTATCAAGGGCCCAGAAAATATATTCAACAAAATCATAGCTGAAAATTTTCCCAACCTAAAAAGGATATACCTATAAAGGAACAAGAAGCTTCTAGAACACCAAATAGAAATTTTTGGTACCAGAAAAAAGAAATCCTCTTGCCACAATATTAATCTAAACACTAGACATACAGAGTAAAGACAGAATATTAAAAGCTGCAAAGGAAAAAGGCCAAGTAACATATAAAGGCAAACTTACTAGAATTACATCTGACTTCTTAATGGAGACATTGAAAACCAGAAGGCACTGGACAGACCTCTTGTAGACTCTAAGAGACCATGGATGCCAGACTACTATACCAAGCAATTTCATTCACCATGGATGGAGAAAAAAACAAGATATTCATTCACAAAGTCAAATTTAATCAATATCTATCCACAAATCCAACTCTACAGAAGGTACTAGAAGGAAAACTCCAACCCAAGAAACTCATCTACACCCACAGAAACACAGGGAATAGATAATCTCACACCGTAGGGAAACACATACACACACCACCACCACCACCACCATGACCAACAACAACAGCAAAGTAACAGAAATTAACATTCACAAGTCATTAATATCTCTCAGGAACAATGGACTCAATCCATCAATAAAAAAACACAGGCTAAACAGAATGTATACAAAAATAGGATCCATCCTTCTCCTGCATAAAAGCAACACACTTCAACATCAAAGACAGACATTACCTCAGAGTAAAAGATTTGAAAAGATTTTTCCATTCAAACGAATGGAAGAAGCAAGCTGGTTTAGCTATACTAATATATATCTAAATAGACTTCAAGCCAAAATTAATCAAAAGAGGTGGAGGAGGATACTTCATATTCATCAAAGGAAAAATCCACCAAGATGAAGTCTCAATTCTGAAGGTCTATGCCCCAATTACAGGGGCACAAACATTTGTAAAAGGAATATTACTGAAACTAATATCACATATCAAACCACACACATTAATTGTGGAAGATTCCAACACATCACTCTCACCAGTGGACATGCAATCCAGACATAAACTAAACAGAGAAATAACTGAACGGTTGGATATTAATAACTCAAATGAACTTAGCAGATATGTACAGAACATTTTACCCAAACACCAAAGAGTATACTTTCTTCTTATCAGCCCATGAAACCTTCTCAAAAATTGACCACATACTCAGTCACAGAGCAAGTCTTAACAGACACACAAAAAACTGGAATAACCCCCTGTATCTTATAAGGTCACCATGGATTGATGTCGGAGTCCAACAACAACACAAACTATGGAAAGCCTATGGAAACTAAACAACTCCAAACTGAATTGCCACTGGGTTAAGGAAGATATAAACAAAAAATGTAAAAATTTCTTAGAATTCAATGAAAATGAATACACAGCATACCCAAAGTTATTGGACACAATGAAAGTGGTGCTGAGACAACAGTTCACAGAACCAAGTGCCTGCATAAATAAATTGGAGAAATTTTATACTAGCTCTAGAACAAAAACACAGACATACCCAATAGTAGTAGAAAGAATTAAATTATGAACCTGAGGGCTGAAATCAATAAAAAAATAGAATAATACAAAGAATCAATGAAACAAAGAGTTAGTCCTTGAGAAAATCAACAAGATAGACAAACCTTATCCAAACTAACTAAAAGACAGAGAGAGAAAACACCAAAATTAACAAAATTGGAAACCAAAGGGGGGGGAACATAACAGACACTGAAGAAATCCAGACAATTATTAGGTAATATTTCAAAAACCTGTACTCCACAAAATTGGAAAGTCTGAAAGAAATAGACAAATTTCTTGATAGGTACTACATACTAAAATTAAATCAAGACCAGATAAACAATTTAGATAGACCTATAGTGTTTCTGAGTGCTAACGGCTCCCTTGAGGGGTGGGGTAAAAAGGTGCAGAGTCAATGACACAGACCACGGGAGTCAGATGAAAGGCAAAGAGCAGACTCATTGATTCAGTAATGAGGAAAGCCTTGTATAATCCCCTCTCAGCACCCAGACTATGGCTGGATCTGGTGACATTGCATGTACATCCCTCATTATCTGGGCACAATCAGGACCTTTGACATCACCTGTTGCTAGGCCCTTAGGTAGACTCCATACAATCAGGACATTGGACGGCACCTGTCATTAGGCCCTCAGGCAGACTTCAGGTTGGGTTATTAGGAAGGACATTATGTGCATGCCTTTGTAACTGATTTGAGCCAAATTTCCTAGATTCTATGGGCCTGCCATACTAGACTATAGCCCTTAAGGAAATAGAAGCAGTTATTAATATTATTCCAACCAAGAAAAGTCCAGGGTCAGATGATTCCAGTGATGAATTTTATCAGTCTTTCAAAAAAGAGCTAATACCAGTACACAAAATATTCCACAAAATAGAAACAGAAAGAATATTGTCAGATTATTTTTTATGAGACCACAGTTAGCCTAATCCCCAAATCACACAAAGATTCAACAAAGAAAGAGAATTGAGGACCAATTTCCCTCATGAACATTGATGCAAAAAATATTCAGTAAAATACTATTTAATCTAATCCAAGAACACATGAAAAACATCATCCATCATGATCAAGTAGGCTTCATCCCAGTGATGCAGGGAATGTTCAACATACCAAAATCTGTCAATGGAATGTACCATATAAACAAACTGAAAGAAAAAAAAACACATGATCATCTCATTAGATGCTGAAAAGACCTTTAACAAAATGATACGCATCTTCATGATAAAAAGTCTTGGAGAGAAAAGGGATACAAGGAACATGCCTAAACCTGATAACAGCAATATACAGCAAGCTCATGGAACATTAAGTGGAGGGAAACTCAAAACAATTCCTCTAAAATCAAGAACAAGAAAAGGCTGCGCAATCTCTATGTATGTATTCAATATAGCACTCAAAGTTCTAGCCACATGAATAAGACAACAAAAGGAAATCAAGTGGATACAAATTGAAAAAGAAGTCAAAGTATCTCTATTTGCAGATAACATGATAGTATGCATAAGCAACTACAGATGGTAAACACCTTTAGTGAAGTAGTTGGATACAAGATTAACTAAAACAGAAAAATGATAGTATGCATAAGCAACTACAGATGATAAACACCTTTAGTGAAGTAGTTGAATACAAGATTAACTAAAACAGAAAAATCAATAGTCCTCTTATATACAAATGATAAAAGGGCTGAGAAAGAAAAGGGAAAAACCTTTCACAGTATCCACAAAGAATATACAATATCTGGGGGGTAATTCTAACAAAGCAAGTGAAAGACCTGTGTATCATGAATTCTAAGTGGTTTTTTAACAAAAAATACTGGTGTCAGATATTGGGGTAAATGCTGAAAGATCAGAGAGACAAAGGAACAAGCAACTGCCACATCTTACTTATAGAACTCCCTCAGCCTGAAAAGCCTCTAGTTCCTGTCTCCACACGTCTTATATACCATTCTCTTCCCAGCCATCACTTCCTGGGATTAAGAGTATGTGTGCTACCCAAGCAAAGGCATGAGATCTCAAGTGCTGGGATTAAAGATGTGTAATTTTTGACAAAGAAGCCAAAACTATACAAAGGATAAAAGAAAGCATCTTCAGCTAATATTGTTGGCATGACTGAATGTTGGCATGTAGAAGAATGCAAACTGTTCCATGTCTATTACCCTGCCCAAAACTCAAGTCCAGTTTGATCAAAGTCCTTAACATAATTCCAGTTACACTGAACTTGTCAGAAAAGAAAGTGGGGAATTGTTATAGATATGATAGGAAGAAAGGGTAGATTATTGAATCTACTTTTAAAGAATAACTTGTTTAAAAATGTTTTACATTGCTATGGATTTTAGTTTATTGATACAAATTTACAGTTGATTTTGTTATACTATATATATATACTATATATATGTTATACTATATATATATGTTATAATATACACACACACACATATATATATATATTTACTCTTGTTTAAGGTATTATGTTTGTGAAGCTTATTTAAATTGTAATGGATAATTAAGAAATACAGATTAATAATTAGTTTTCTATGATAGTCATACTTACAGTCATGTTCAGTTTTCTATGTATACGTAGATATAATTCAATTAGGTAGGTAATCTTCAAACACTTCAAAGACCTATAGAATATGGCATTTAAAATGTTTAAAAATTTGGACTTTCTGGAAAGTGAGGCATGTCTGCTCATGGCAGCACTGATTTACTTCAGAGAGGAGGATGGGCACTGAAGACACCCTATATGGAGTTTATCTTCTTCTTGGCAAAAATAGTCATTTGAACAAGAAACTGTTCTTTCCTGGACTTCCTGATCAACTGGACATAGAGGACCCATAGAAAGGTGATCACTGAACTTTGCTTGGCAAAATGGTCCTTCAGGACATTCTACAGGACACAGAAAAAAGTAAGCGAGAGACTCTAGGCATGTGGGCTAAAGACAGATGCTTCAACACATTACAGAGAAACTTTGGATAACTATCCAGGCTGCCAACTGTCTCTGTCCACACTCGCAAGACTCCCGGAAGTTGCTTGTGTCCTTCTCCCATTTCTCAGTTAATATTATATGCTTCTGAGATCTTTGGTGTAGTTGAAGACTAGATAGTTATAATTTCCTCAATTATGATAAAAGATAAGTTAGATATAAAACCTTAGACTCACAAATATAGGGTAAATAGGATATCTTCTTTAATTTTGCCAAATACAAATAGACTACACATTATAACTATAATTCTTGCTTGATAATTGTGTTGTTATATGTAACTTTACTATGTTAAATTTAAAACCTTCCTTTTTGAAAAAAAAGTACTAGGGATGTCCTTCTGTATCCTGTGAATGTGATTCTCTGATTGATTGATAAATAAAATACTGATTGGGCAGTAGCCAGGCAGGAAGTATAGGCAGACAAAAAGAGAGTACAATTCTGGGAACAGGAAGGCTAAGTCAGGAGACGGTGCCAGCTGCAGCCATGAGAAGCATGATGCAAAGATACCAGTAAGCCACAAACCACGTGGCAATGTATAGGTTTATAGAAATGGGTTAATTTAAGATGTAAGATCTAGCTAGCAAGAAGCCTGAGCCATTAGGCCATACAGCTTTAATTAATATAAGTATCTGTGTGTTCATTTGGGTCTGAGCAGCTGCAGGATCAGGCAGGACCAAAAAAACTTCAGCTACAGGGAAGAACTTTGAACACATTGGCATAGGAGACAACTTCCTGGATAGAACACCAGTAGCACAGAGACTAAGATCAACAATTAATAAATGGGACATCATGAAACTTAAAAGCTTCTATAAGGCAAAGGACATTGTCAATAGGTCAAAACAGCAGCTTACAGAGTGGGAAAAGAACTTCACTAACCCCATACCTGACAGAAAGTAGATCTCCAAAATATATAAAGAACTCAATAAACTAGACATCAAAAACACAATAATTCAATTTAAAAAATGTGGTATGCACCTAAACAGAAAATTCTCAACAGAAGAATACCCCATGGTAGAGAAACACTTAAAAAAAATGTTCAGCCGGGTGGTGGTGGCGCATGCCTTTAATCCCAGCACTCAGGAGGCAGAGCCAGGCGGATCTCTGAGTTCAAGGCCAGCCTGGGCTACCAAGTGAGTTCCAGGAAAGACACAAAGCTACACAGAGAAACCCTGTCTCAAAAAACCAAAAAATTAAAAATAAAAATGTTCATCAGCCTTAGCCATCAGAGAAATGCATATCAAAACAGCTCTGAGATTCCATCTTACACCTGTCAGAATGATTAAGATCAAAACCTAAATGACAGCTTATCATGGAGAGGATGTGGAACAAAGGGAAAACTTTTTCATTGCTGGTGGGAGTGCAAACTTGTACAGCCATTATGGAAATCAATATGGCAGTTTCTTAAAAAATTGGGAATCAACCTCCCACAAGACTGGACTATATCACTCTTGGGAATATACACAAGTGATGCTTAATCATACCATAAGGACACTTCTTATCTATGTTCACAGCAGCTTTATTTGTAATAGCCAGCACCTGGAAACAACCTAGATGTTCCTCAACAGAAAAAAGGACAAAAAAATTGTAGTACATTTACAAATGGATTATTACTTAGTTGTTTAAAAGTATGGCATCAGGAAATTTGAAGGCAAACGTATAGAACTAAAAGAAAAACAAAAACAAAAAAAAAACAAACAAACAAACAAAAAAAAAAAACATCCTTGAGTGAGTTAACCCAGACCCAGAATCACAAACATGGTATGTATTCCCTCATAAGTGCATATTAACTGTAAAGTAAATGATAACCACACTGCAATCCACAGACCCAGAGAGACCAGGTGACAAAGAGGGCTCATGTGGGGATGCATGAATCACCCTGGGAAGGGGAAATAGAGGAGGTCTCCTGGTGGACTGAGGTAGGTGAGCATCAGAACTTGACCTCTTGGTTTGGAGGGTGGATGCAAGGGGAGAGGGCTGAAAGAGATAATTGGAGGGAAGCTTTACAGGTTTGGGTAGAAGCCTGATGCAAAGGAAACTCCCAGGAGTCTACAAGTATCCAGCTAAGACTCCTGGCAGCAGTGGATGCATAGCCTGCACTGGCCATTCTAAGACTCCTGCCAGCAGTGGATGCATAGCCTGAACTGGCCATCCTGTTATCAGATTGGTGACTTCTGGGTTTGTCAGCAGAAAGCCTTCATTCCGTGACTGAGGGAGGAAGATTCTGAGACCCAAGGCCAAACAATAGGCAGAGCTTAGAGAGTCTTGCTGAGGAGAGAGAGGAGGGAGTATGGGAGACAAGGTATGAGGGACAGTGCAGGAAAGGCTAGCCTGGCTCGTGGAAGCTCACAGAACCAACAACCAGAGAGCCAGAATGGTATGAAACTAGGCCATCTGCATATATGTGACAGTTGTATAGCTTGGTCTATTCATGTTAGCCCCTGCTAACAGTGGGAGCAGGGGTTGTTCCTAGTGCTTTGGCTAGCTCTTGGGCACCTAGTCCTCATGCTGGATTGCCTTGCCCAGCCTGAACAGGGGGAGGTGCTTGGTCTTAAAGCAGTTTGATATACCATGCATGCTGATGTCCATGGGAGGCCTGCCCCTTTCTGACTGAATGTGAATGGGTAGGGTAAGGGAAGTTGGGGGAGGGATTTGGGGGGGGGATAAGGGATGCTGCATTTGGATTGTAAAACAAACAAACAAACAAATAAATAAATAAATTTTAAAAAATAATAGCAACAGACATATGCAGCATTAAATATTTCATTTTATTTAAAATGAACAATAAGTGCAAATAAATATGATATAACTGACAGAAAAAAGTGGTTAGGTCCTATATATTGACATAAACTATGTCCATAGTTATGTAAAATACTTAATAAATATGCATGTATGAAATAGTCAAATTGCCTTCACGACAAGCAATAAGGGAACACATTTTGTTTTCAAAACCTGCCTGTTTGCACAAATGCTTCACTGTCACATGTTGTATTATTTACTTCATTTGTACATTTATAAATGCTTCAAATTCTCTTAAGTTGCTTGCAGTTAAAGATAGAAATCCACAGTTAAAGATAAAAACTAAAGTGTGGGACAAGTAACAGCCTGTTTAAAGACAAAATGTTTGGAAGGCAAATGAACAAACAAACAAACATACATAAATAAATAAATAAGAGAAAGAATTCTAGGACAAAGACAACCAGAATAGACTGTAGCAGGAATATCCTATGAATTTGTTGTTTAATAGAAATATGGAGACAATATTAACTAAAAGTAAATTATCTCTCTCCCAACTTTCCCTCTCTCTCCTGCCCTTACAAGGTATACATGACAATAAATTTGCACACAGTAATAATATATAATTTGTAAAATTTTCATTTTTTAACATGTCAAATTATCACCAAAATTTAGTAAACAAGTCTAGCCTTTGATCTCACTGTGGTGGTTTGAAAGAAAATGACACCCAAAGGCTGAAGGGAAGTGTCACTATATGGCCTTGTTAGAGTAGGTATGGCTTTGTCTGCTTTGAGGTCTCTGATGCTTAAGCCTGAACAGTATGTTTCAGTCTCTTCCTGCTGCCTTTAGTTCTGGAAGTAGAACTCTTCACCTACCTCTCCAGCACCATATCTGCCTGCTTCCCTCCATGCTTCCCACCATGATGACAATGGACTAAAATTCTGACCTGTAACCAGCACCAATTTAATGTTTTCTTTTATAAGAATTTTCTTGATGGTTACGGTGTCTCTTCAAAACAATAAAAACCCTAACTACTACATCTACTCATTTGTGATCTCTATTCTCTCCTCCTCACTGTTATGTTGGCAAATATAAATGCATCTAATTAACATAACAAATAAAATATAATAGGCATGTAATTTTAAGTATTTATTCTCAAGAATTGCATTCTTCCTCATAACTACAAAGTGATTATAAGGAAATAATAATTCAAACATAATTTTTATACTATGTTTTATTTGTTTTCTTTTTCCATAATAATTCTGCAACATTTAATGCAAAGATAAACATAATTTCTGCTATAAAGTATTTATCAAAACCATTCCTGAACATGAACATATATAAACCTAGTATTTGGGCTAGAAGGCTAAAGAATAAAAAGAAAACACAAGAAAGAAAGATATAAAAAGATAAAAAGAATATAAACAGCATGAATTTATCTGTAATGTTAACATTAAAATTATAAGATTAGATTCTTCAACACCTACAAGTGTTTATTTTCATATCATATGATGCAATGTAATGAAATTTACTAAAGTTAAGCAAATAGTGAAGTTATACATAGGAATAAGGTATAATTTTCCTTAAAAGTATAATTTTTTTTATCACTTTTATGACTGTCCTGGTATGTATGCCCTTTTTATATTAACTAAGCCTTTGTTCACTGACATGTTTTGTTCAAATGATGATCCACTCTTGTTTTGATAGTGTTGATAATTGAACAAAAAGTCTTATAAATGTTAGGAAAGTTTTCAACCACTGACCCACATTTTTACCCTTTTTATTTTACTTTATTTTGAGGTATGCTCTTGATAAGTTTTTCAGACAAGCCTTACTACAGCTCATAATATCCCTGTGACTATAGCTTGAAAAATTTCCTGCCTGACTAGACTTCAATTCATAGGAAAGTTTTGACAAAATTTGAAAACACACAATTTACTCATCCCAATTTCATTCCTAATACTGATGTATTAAAAAGCAATGGTTTTACAGATAAAAAACATGCTATATGAGAGGTGCTCTTTCTTTATTATAAAAATACAGAAAATAGGTGTCTGTCCTATCTGTTGTTATGAGTGAATTTGACAGCAAATGATTATCTCCTATGTCTCAGATATTTAGAGGTGGAAACAATAAGACATGTTAATAGAATATTAAATGATCAGTATCTGAATTGGTAATTAATAGAATTGGTTTGGCTAATACACAAGGGGTGGAGGTTGTGTTCATGTTATCTATTATAATGTCAGAAGACTTTTTAACCAACTCAATATTCTTACTTTAAAACTTTCTCTTAAAAATAAAAGCATAAATATTAATTTTTGTAATTGAGAAAATGAGCAAGTATGTTAAATGAAAAATTACAAGTACAATATTCCTTTTGTCATTTTTTTTTTGTTGTTTGTTTGTGTTTGAGACAAGGTCACTCTCCATAGACAAATCCATTCAGAAACTCCCTATATTGGCCAAGCTGGCCTCCAACTCAAGTAGATCTACCTGCCTCTGTCTCTTGAATGCTATTATTAAAGGTGTCCAAAAATATTTTTTTGCTCACAAAGGTCTCATCGGAGACCTTTCAGGGGGTCTTGGCTGGTCAAACCTGATGTATCTTAATCTTGAACAAATCCATAGCCTTTGGCTTTCTGTGGGAACAAAAGCAGAGACTCTTTTCCAAAGTAACATATCCTTACATCTAAATTTTAAAGTCAAGATATCTTTAAAAAAAAATATTGGTTTAACTCAACATCTTTTACAATCAAATGTTTTTCTGCAGTTAAAAATCACAAAGACAACACAATCCAGATTCTCTGCGTAATATTCATCTTTACATGGCTTATATTTTTTATATTAATTTTACTGTCTCTTTAAAGACTTTATTTTTAAAAACTATTTATTTCTTTACATAACTTTATATATCACCTTTTTTGTCTCTTTCAAGCCTACGTATATTTTACACACATTGTAAAGTATTACATCTGAATTGCTCTAAAAAAACACCCAACAATAATTTATGAAATTTCATTATGAATCAAAAATAAATTGAACCAGTTACTGTACTAAAGCTTGGATAAAATACCTGACAAAAGGTATTTAACTCCCAGTTTGAGAATTTACAGTTCATCATGTTGAGCAAGGAAAGATGATGGAAGTGATACCTGTCTGTTCACACTGTACCCACAGTCATTAAATAAAATGAGCTTTCTGATTCTACTACACTATGTCACAGAATGAAGAGTCCATCTCAAAGGGATGGGTTAAATTTGTTTCCCATGTTCACTCTGCCTGCAATCAAAATCATACTATCATGTGATTTTCAGCTATTTGTAAGATATCGCTTAACATCATCATATTTTATAGTTTCCTTAGGAAGTTTAGCCTAATATCTGATCTATGGTATGTGTTGCAAGAACTGAGCAACCAGATAAGACAAATATTTGATAAACCACAAATTATACAGAAATATATTTTTCACTTACTTCAGTAAGAGGTGTGTGTGTGTGTGTGTGTGTGTGTGCGTGTGTGTGTACGTGTGTGTGTGTGCACACGCATGTGTTTGTGAGCATCTGGTGTATGAAATACCAATATTTAGATTCAACATTATTTTAGAGTAATAAAAATGTATGTGAACTATTATAATGCTGGATGGTATACACTTAAATTAAAGAGGTAAAGAGACAAAAATGAGACCCTGTCACTATTTTAAAAATCCTATCCTATTATGTACCATAATTTCACATTATAGAGCCTACTTTGTCAACATTCTTATAATTCAAATAAGAATATTGAGTTTGGGGGTGAGAAAATTCAAAACCCCATCTCCTAGCTCTTTTGAAATATATAACATGTTTTTAAGTGGAATCAAGCTACTGTACAATAGAATAACAGAATGGCATCTTATTCTAGCCAATGTATACTTACAATTGTTACTTGTGATTAAAAATAAAATTAGCAAATCTTTTTATCAATTTTTTTCAAAATCATTCTATCATTTTTTTTCAATAAATCTGGCAGAGCAGCCTTATTTTGAATATATTATATTTCATTTTAAAGCATGGGAAGAGAAAGAATAGAGAGAATCTTCCATGCTGCTTCCTTCAACACATAGAACACTTTTATATCTCTGTGTTGTGTTCAGATGTCTGGGAATGGTGAATATATGTCTAGAAATGGTGTGAGAGAGATATGGAGATAGGTAGGTAGATGATAGGTAGACTGTGAAACGCAACTGTGGTCATTACAGAACAACTAACAAGGTACACAGACCCAGGGGCCTCCATAATGTTTGTAACAAACTCTCTCCTAGTTCCTTGAGAAAACTCAGCTTTTATTTTGGGGGGGGCCTTTTTAAAATTTGCTCTTTATTATGTACTGAAATTATATGCTAACTAACATACACTTTATGAGCAGGAGACTTGGTGGTCATCATTAATTAGACTTAGGTTGTTTTTCTACTCTAAATCTTCTCCATTTTATAACTGGAAGTAAATTGTATGTTTGTCATAATTGCTAATTGCTTAATTATGATTAATTTTATTCCTTCTATGTTCATTAACTGAGCTTAAAAATTGAAAGCAATTTAAACTGTATCTTGCCCTGAAGACCCCCCTGCTATAATTTTGAGTACAAAATGACGATGAATTTGGCAAAGATATTTCAGGGTAATGGAATGGACTTTTAATGGGAGATATTTTATTAACACTACTATGCTCCCAATATCTCAGAATTACACTTTTAATTTCAATAGCTTGTATATTTAATGCCATGGATTAATGAAAATATTTTATTTAAAAATACCTTTCATAAAGAATTGCCAGAGCCTAGTAGTGATTATTTTAATTTAAATGTGGCAATATGAATCAGCTATAGTATCAGAAAGTACCCATTTTATGAAATTGGCCAATGTAAAATTGTGAAAAGTAGTTTATTTTCTATAAATATTGTTGAAATATGATTTACCTGTGTCTTTTATTTAATATCAGTCTATAGGTTGAGTTTTACCACCTTCTTAAACTTCCTTGTTTTCTTGGATATCACAATTCTTGTTATATAAAACTATAAGTTGAATTTGCTTCTGCACATGTTCCAGGCACACTTCTTTCTGTTTTAAACTGTTATCATAACTATATTTTTATTACTTACATTTCTCTTACTATACAAGTTTGCTTAATGCCAAGTAACACTTTTCAGTAACTTGGTTCATGTCCTCTGGAGTTTTAGGTTAGAAACTGAGTACTGATCATTGGGCTTGAATTTCTTGATACATAGAATAGAGAGGAAGATATTCCTTTCAACCCAAGAGACTAACATTGGATATTATACATTATGATAATAAATATCTTAATTTCATCTTTATTCTTTCATAACAAGGCATATATGTTGTGGAATATTTATGTACACTGTAAAGATGTGTCTGCCTATGGCACCTTCTGATTGGTTTAATAAAGAGCTGAATGGCCAAGAGCTAGGTAGGAAATAATAAGTGGGATTTTCTGGGAGACAGAGGAAGAAGAGGAGGAATCTAAGTCTGTGGATTTCACCAGAGGCTCTGAAGAAGTAGGATATATGGTACAGAACAGAGGTAACCAAGCCATGTATGTGAATGTAGGTTAAAAGTGACAGGTTAACTTGAGTTATAAGAGTTAGTTGAGAAAAAAGCCTAAGCTGAGAATAAGCTTTCATAATTAGTATTAAGTATCTGTGTTGTTTTGGGGGAAATGCTGGTCCCAAAAAAGGTAGTCTGATAAGAAAGTTTGTTACACACATTCATATTATTTTCTAATATGTTAGCACTGTGGATACATGTACTAGATGATCAAACATATATTAGGCTAAACCTGAAAGGATAGATAGAACTCTTTTATCTTGTAGTGGCCTTTACCCCATTTGTCCCAGAAAGCTCGCCAGATGTCCTTTTCGGAACTTTTCTATGAGACTAATTCAGTATTTACAGCTACGTGCTGGAATAGTTGTACTTAGGTGTGTGTGATATTTATTGCAATATTCCAACAGACCACTTGCATCTAATAGAGAAGGTGTTCTATTTTCATGCTGTCACTGTAAAAAAACACTGATCAGAGACAACTTGGATAGAAAACAGTTTGTCTGGTTTGCTATTCCAGGTAACAGTCTATCACTGAGGGAGATCAGGGCAGGAAATCAAGGTATAAACCTAGGGTCAGTAATCTACTTGATAGATTAGATAACTTGAGCCTCTGGTTTGCTAATTACTACTTCATGAAGAAATATTATTTGCTTGCTGGCTCTCTGATTTGCTTACTGTTATTTGAATATTATATTAGCTATTTACCTCATTGATTGGAAATTTTATCTGACTGAAATACTAAAGGGAAGAAAGAGTTAGATTGGCTAATTGTGTTAGAATATATAGTCCACCCTGAATGACATGGCAAAAAATAGTTCATATCACTGGTAATATTAACTTAATTCCTTACATCTAAACAGGTGAAGAAGTAGAGATAAGGAATGCTGACTCTCAGATGACGTTCTTTGTGCTGTCTGAGACTCAAGTCTACAGGATGGTATATGTAGCTGGTCTCTGCTCTTCGACTAATACTTTCTGAGAAATACATTAA
Source organism: Peromyscus eremicus (assembly GCF_949786415.1). Lineage (NCBI taxonomy): Eukaryota > Metazoa > Chordata > Mammalia > Rodentia > Cricetidae > Peromyscus > Peromyscus eremicus. The sequence goes on from NC_081425.1 coordinate 16,433,973, forward strand.
TATTTAAACTAAATGATGAGCTTCATTAGTATTGCCCTGGATGTCTACTAACTCAAGCTAATTAACAGTTAAAACTGAACATGATAAATATTGCTTAGGCATTTTTCAAAATATCCTTATATAGCTACATGCTTTTATGTTTTATCTACCATTTAGGTGTGTTGTAATTACCATTTTTTCTATACTTTGAGATTATATTCAAAATGTTCAAGATTTAGACATTTACTCATCTTTTCCACTATATTCTATTATCCATCACAAATCCAATTGCTTTCTATATAATTTGCAATTATCCAAACACTCTTACCCAATATTTTAGATGATTGCAAACTTACTTATTAGATTTTTAAAATAGTAATTAAGGTTCTTATTGTTGACATCTCAATATGTATGTAAGTAGTTCCTCTTTTGCTAACCTCCTAGCACACATTTTCTGACAGTGCTGATTTTGTATACACAATATATTTAATTTTAAAAGCCTGAGAATGAATGACAATTAAATTAATATTCTTTAAGAATAATTTGCCATCCTGTTGATGGTGGCACTTGCCTTTAATCCCAGCACTCAGGAGGTAGGGGCAGGTGGATCTCTGTGAGTTCAAGGCCAGCCTGGTCTACAAAGCAAGTTCCAGGACAACCAGAGCTTTGACAAAGAGAAACCCTGTCTTTAAAAACCAAAATAAACAAACAAACAAATATTAAAATAAAGAATAATTGGCCATGGGATTGGACAGATTACTCAGATTTTGAGAGTACTAACAACTCTTGCAGAGGAACTATGTTGAGTTCTCAATACCCACATGACAGCTTACAATCATTTGTAATTTCAGGGATCTGGTATAAGTTCCAAGTGATCCAACACCCTCTTTTGGCCTTTGTTGATACCAGGCATGCATGCACATGGTACACACACACACACACACACACACACACACACACACACACACTCATACATGCAATAACATTCATACAGTAAGAGACAATTACATAAAAAGTATGTCAAATTTTCTCCATGGATACAATTAAAAATACTTAAATAAAATCTCTTTTTTTAATTTTGAGATAATCAGTAAGATTAATAATTAATTTTGGTATACATGGTTTGGTCCTAAAACCTAGTGTATCCATGTGTGTTTGAAAGTATTACTTGTTTTTTTCCAGATTAACACACTTCATAGTATTCTTTTAGTACATATTTAATTCAGTAGAACTTTAAATACTGTTTTTTGTAAAGTCAGTTTATTGAACAGAATAGATTAACAGTTACTCAAAATGAAATCAACACTATACTTCAAATCACAAAAGCATATTTTCCCTTGTAATTATGATGGTTTGAATAAGAATGACCCTTAGAGGTTCATATATTTGAATGCTTGGTACCCATTTGGTAGAAACATTTGGAAAGGATTAGGAGGTGTGGCCTTTTTCCATGAGCCCTCTGCCTTCCATTTGTGGTTGAAGATGTAAGTGTTCAGGTATTCCTGCCACTATACCTTTGAGATGCCATCATGAACTTTAGCCCACTTGGATTGTAAGAGTAATTAAACCCTTTTGTTTATAATTTTCCTTGGTCATTTGTAGATGTAATTCTGAACAGTTTTATTAAATAAGAAACACAGAGCCAAATGCAGAGTTAAAAGCCCCAGAGGTCAGAGAGCAGTAGCTAAGAGTTGAAACCAAGACCACCTTCTTACCCCTCGCTGCCACTGCTGTCCTTCCCCTGAGACAGAGACCTACTTCCTGTGTGTCTGTCTTCTTATTGACTCTCTGTTCTGCCTTCTCATTGGTTGTAAACTCAACCACATGACCTCCTTGTCACTGCCTGTCTATATAGACCTCCAGGTCTCTATGGTTGGTATTGAGATTAAAGGCGTGTTCTCTATGCTGGCTGTATCCTTTAACACACAGAGATCTGCCTGTTATGTGATCGGGATTAAGGGCATGTGCTCCCACTGCCAGACTTCTGCTAAATGGCTTGCTATAAGGTCTGACCCCCAGGCACTTTTATTTATTAACATACAAATAAAATCACATTTCAGCACAAATAAAATATCACCATAGTCGTGTTTTATGATAGCATTAGAAAGTAGCTGGTACAGCGATTGATAGGGCTATCAACAATTGAAAAAAATCATATATAAGGCTTATAGGGGATCTAAAAAGAATATATGCTTTAAAATATAGACTCTGAACCTTGCTTTTGAGTATTCACTTGCTTGAAAAGTCATAGTATAAGAATGAATGCACTTGTAAACAACTCAAAACCACATATTTTCTTTTTAGATTTTCAGGAATGTTATCTTGATGTATAATATATTTGGAACTGATAGTTAGCATACGTTCCTCAAATGAAGACTGCCCATAATAAATACATTTTCTTTGTTTCTAGTTTCAAGTATGAGACTCAAGATTATTTTATAAATAATAGTGGTACACTGTCCAAAGTAACACCTACCTCAAAATATCTTATTCCCTTTCCCTTAGTTCTCATTTAAATTATTTCTATCATGTTTATAAATTTCTGCTTTTTCATGCTATGGAAATTGAATTTACTTTGACTTAGATGACATTCTTCAAACATACATATAACTTCAGGTAATTGTCTAAATGTCATCTGCAGAATATTAATATTTATGTAAGGTGTTTCTTATCTCAAATAAACAATTTATTTATTTATTTATTTTGGTTTTTCGAGACAGGTTTTCTCTGTGTAGCTTTGTGCCTTTCCTGGAACTCGCTTTGGAGACCAGGCTGGCCTCGAACTCACAGAGATCCGCCTGCCTCTGCCTCCCGAGTGCTGGGATTAAAGGCGTGCGCCACCACCGCCCGGCTCAAATAAACAATTTATATATTAAATTCAAATTTGTTTCATTATTATATAATATGTGAGAAAAAAGTAGTAAAGTAAGTGATATTTAATTTAGTTAAGTCAAGCTATGTCTATAAAGTGTTTACATATAACTATAGGCATAACATTTTGGCTGATAGTATTTTAGAAAGTGATTGAATTGTGAATTTTTCCAAGTAAGGGTCCTGGCATATTTGGTTATTGCTATAAATACTTGTGAAAGTTATTATAGTTTAGGGGTTTTTTTTGTTTTGTTTTTTGTTTTTTTTTTCTTTTTTGTTTTTTGTTTTTGTTTTTGTTTTTTGAGACAGGGTTTCTCTGTGTAGTTTTGGTGCCTTTTCTGGAACACACTTGGTAGACCAGGCTGGCCTTGAACTCACAGAGATCCGCCAGCCTCTGCCTCCCGAGAGGCATTCTATAAATACCACTATTATTTATAGAATAATCTTGAGGTCTCATACTTGAAACTAGAAACAAAGGCATGCACCACCACTGCTAGGCTCACAACCAAAAATATAAGTTTAGGTTTTTTTTTTTTTTTAATGTTTCATATTACTTATTGGTTTGGGATTTCCTAGGTGGTGCCACAACACGGGTCAGGGTTCTGCATATTACTCACTACCTCTGACAAGTACACTCCTTTGTTTTAATCCACCTAAGCTCTTCTGAAAACTGCCATGGCCTATGCAGTTTACTGAAGATACAAATTGATTTCTCACAGATCTGAACAGTAGAAAGTAGAAGTCAAAGTTTCAGTAGATATGTTGTGTGGCAAAGGGTTACTATCAGGTTTACAGATTGTGTCTTCTTTATGTATTCTCATACAAAGAAAGCAGAAAAACAAGTTCCTCGCTCCTGCTTTACAAGGCCATGAATTTTATTAATGTTGGTCCACTTTTCTGATCCTTCCACTTCTTATAGGCCCACTATCTAAAGTCGTTATCTTGGGGAGGAAGATTTAAATAACTGGATTGGAGTTATGGACACACACCTTCCAAATACAGCCATTATTGAACATGCTATGAGTTTTTCTTAGTTTAGCTAACAGGACTAGTTTTACTTTGTGGGTTTGTAAAAACCGTGAACACTTTTCTTCAATATTCTAGGCTTTTACTTACTTTTATCTAGCCATCATATATTTTCTGAAATATTCATGTTGATCTCTATCTAGACTGTGTTTTAATAAACATGTTATTTCTTCATCAAAACTTTTCATCTCTAGCATTTATTTTGTATTTGCTTCTCCCTTATTTATTTTCTGAATTTTAGCTTTAGCTCCTCAATTTTACTACTAATAAACATATAAAAATCCTTCATTTTTCTTGTATAAATTAATGACAATAAAAAGGCAACAGATTTATCTATATAATTGAAATAAATATGGATATATACATTCATATTTATACTTTGGCTTAAAATATTAGTCATCAGTCACTTCCCCAAGGGCGGGGAAGATGACTCTTTGTCAACAGTGTATGCTTCTCAAGAAGATGAGAAATAGATTCCAAATCCCTATGTTGTGAAGTTCTCAACCACCTCTGTGGTGGTTTGAATAGGAATGTCCCCCATAGGCTCATATATTTGAATGACTGATTATTAGGGAGTGGTACTACTTCAGAGGGGTTAGGAGATGTAGTCTTGTTGGAGTAGGTCTGGTCTTTTTGGAAGAAGAATGTCACTGGGGATGAGCTTTGGGGTTTCAAAAACTCAAAGCAGGCTGGGTGTCCATCCCTCCCTGATCCCCACAGATCCAGTTGCAGAACTCTCAGTATCTTCTCCAACACTGTTTGCCTGCATGCCATGACACTTCCTGGCCTGATGATAATAGATTAACCTCTAAAACGGTACACCAGCCTCGATTAAAACTTCCTTTGCAATAGTTGGTGTGTTCATGGTGCCTCTTCACAGCAATAAAACAGAAAGATAGCAGTTGGTAGTAGGAATCAGGGTATTGCTATGACAGGCCTGACCATGTTGCTTGCTTACAGAATGTGGACTTTCAGACTTTGGGTTAGGAAGTGTGTTCAATTATTTAAGTGAGGCTTAATGGATTGTACTGATAGGAGTATGGAGGACAGTGTTGTTGAGAGCAATGTAGATTATGAAGGCCTAGCTCAAGAGTTTTCAGAGAAAAAGAATATTTGTAAATGGCCTGGATTATGTTCCTGTGGTATTTTGGTGAATAATGTGGTAGCTTTCAACATTTGTCAAAAAAAAACAATCTTCCTGAGGCCAAAATGAAGAATTTTGAATTAATGGAGTTATGGAGTTGGCAAAGGAGATTTCAAGACAGCATAGTATTGACTATTATGATATGTACAGTTTGAAGAGAAAAGGAGCACCAAGAAGTGTAATGTAGCTCAAGGAGATAAAAGTTTACAGAAAAGCCTGATGCTAGATGGAAAAAAACAATAGAGGTAACCTCAGGGCAAGACCCACCCAGGTAAGCTTCAAACTTGTGAAAAGGCATTAAAGAAAAGCTTAAGCAGTGAAGAAAACTACAATAGAAAGCTGGTGTAGATGTAATTGAACAAGGGGGTTATGTTCCAGCCTTGGCAAAAAGCAAAACTTGGCAGCTTGTAAAGTAAAGGATACAAGAAAAGGGTTAGGAATCTCCCTCCACATCTAAGGAAGTCCGTTGAGGCCAGGCATGTGTCAGAGGTGTATCTGTATGGAGACCCAAAGAGGCCATTGTGTACCACTGTGAAAGTGAAGTTGAATTTCTTGGATAACTCAAGATTTTGGAGATATCAGAGGACTAGAGTCGTGGGATACCTGCCAAGGGGAGCTGCTAGCATGGTGTGGAACCAGCCCAAGAGAGATAAGTGTGTTACAGTCAACAAAGGTGAAAGAGTTGGAGATATGAAGAGAAATTTTGTATCAGACACAGAGATGCACAATTTAAATTTTGCCATGATGGTTTTCAATCTTTCTTCAATCCAATATTTCCTCACTATGCTCCATTTCCTCCCTTTTGAAATGTTATTATGTATTCTGTTCCATTTTATATTTTAAATATGTGATCTGCTTTTACCTTTTGATTTTTACCAGAGATTGCAGTTAAGAGATTGCCTTTAGTTTTGAAAGAGAGTCTGAACTTTGGACTTTTGAACTATGTTAAGATTGTAATAGACTATGGGGACAATTGAAGATTGACTGAAGGAATTTTTGCATTATGATATGGCAGCAAACCTTTATAGGCCTGGAAGTGGAATGTGGTGGATTGAATAGGAATGTCCCTCATAGGCTCATATATTTGAATGCTTGGTCCCTAGAGAATGGTGATAGTTGAGAGGGATTAGGGGGTGTGGCCTTGTTAGAGGGAGAGTATCACCTGCAGAGGGCGTCAGGGTTTTAAAGCTTAAATTAGGCCCAATGTATATTTTTTTCTCAGTCTGCCTGCATGCTGCCATGCTTTCTGCCATGCTGATAATGGACTAAACCTCAGAAACTGTAAGCCAACCCCAATGAAATGCACTCCATTATTAGACCTGCCGTGGTCAAGGTGTCTCTTCACAGCAAGACAGCATTAAGACAAACTGCAAGAGATGGGTGCTCTCTGGCTTCTGTGGTCACCTGTCCTCGTGTACATAGATTGACACAAATATACACAGTTAGAAATAAAAATAGGCCCTCTAAAAATTCATTCTAATTATATTAAAACACTCTCAGGGAGAGTAAAGGTATATTTCTACATGACTATTTACTGATAAGCTTTTGTTGAAACTCTTCATTTAAAAACATAATAAAATCAAATAGGTCAGCCTTCTAAAAGTTCAATAATTATAGCTAGAGAACATTTAAAGTTATTTCCAAACCTTACATTTTTAGCTTGCTGTGTAGGCATTGTTTGTTCAATTGTTTATTTTTATATAAAGAGAATTGGTAATGCATGTGACAAATATAACAGAAATCGCGTTTTTTTTTTCTGAACAAAAAATAGGTTTATTTTTATCTTTTCTAGGAAATAAAAAAGTTATAAACTTTGTATGTATTTAACTATTTATAAACTGTTTATATTCAGCTAACAATCCATCCTTATCTTTAAAAAGATATATCCTTTTGTATTAAATTTTGTATGTTAACTATCTGAATGCTGTACAAGCAAAGCAAAATAAGAAAATAAAATAAGACTCAGGAAACACAGGACTCATCTACATTTCATACATACATGTAAGTAAGGTTCAGAGTTTTCTCATTGTTAAAGTCATCAGGTGAGAAGCATAGAAGCTGATTCCTCTACTTTCCCTGGAATTTTAAAATAAATATATTTTTCTATCACTAGATACTTAGTGAGGACTAATGGTAGAATTATGTTGGCCATTATAAAGAATGGCAAGAAGTTTATGACTGCTATTGCTTCTGTGATGCATCCTAATGGATTCTTTCCTCACTACTCACAATAAAATTTGTTATGCTGTGTTTTCCTTTCTTGCTTTTGTGTCTACCTCATCTATTTATTCTCTTCAGAGGCAGAGTTATATCTCTATTAAGGTTTATATTTCTAGCAACTTACTTAGAGCCTCGCTTAGAGCAAGTGCTGAATTAAATGTGCAATGTGGTAGAGTAATGATTAAATGTCAATTAGATTTTTCATTCTAAAAACTTAGGGTTTAGCTGAACACATTTAGCATATGCTTGAAGCAATCTAAGGCAGCACAGACAAGGTGCTCAAAAGCTAGCATAGAGCATTGAGTAGAGTGGGTAGATGGGTTTTATTACATTTGATTGTATAATTTGTAAATTATGTAAAATTACATAATTGCATAAAGCTGGAATTTTCACAGTCCTCCTACTAAAAAAATCAAATATTAGGTCTATTAAAAGTTTAAATAATTCACTAGAAAGAACAAAGGCAGATGTGTTCATACCTTAGCACAGAGTACTGTATTATTTTCAATCCTACACTCACCTCTTTTCCTTGCTATTAACCACCATGGCTAAATATACCACAGGTTTTTTTTAGGTTCAGCATCTGAAGCTTAAAGAAACTTGTTCATTTTACAAGTTGAGATAGATTGCATCTAATGTATAATTAATTCTTTGTAATACACATAGTCATGAAGATGCCTCTGCAGGAATTTGGGATACAAGAGGTATTTTGTACAATTCTTTTTTATTCTATTTGATCATCACAATATGGCCTTAATTTGTAAACCAGGATTGATTTAATCCATTTATAAAAGGATGAGAATGTCTACATATATTCCTGAGTAGAAATTAAGAAGACCAAGTTCAGGAGTATAAATTGAGACATGGTCTACATGAGGAATCGGGGAGGAGAAACAATAATCAGAATATATTACGTGAAAAGAAAAACTATTTTCAATAAAATAAAAAAAATTTTTTACTTGATCAACAAACCAATGTTTTGAATGATAAAAACTAATAATCTTTCTTTTGAACTATTTGGTATTGTCTTTCCCTTCAGCAATCTACTAATGCTATCAATCATGTTAAGCCATTAACACATACATTTTTAAAGATTGATGGCCCTATTAGATTAATTTTCAATGCACACTCAAAATCAGAGCATCCCATACCAGTCTATTTCACTGTAGTCAAATTTATCATTCTTTCTGCTGGCAGGCTGTGCAACTTCATAGAACTTTGCTTTATGTGTGAACTGAGAACATACTTTTTTTGCAGTCTGTTCACCACTAATTGAAGTGTGACCCTAGTTAGTCTTATTAAATAAAAACACAGAGTCAGATATTAAGGGTGAAAGCTGAAAGATCAGAGAAGAGCAGTCACTAGAAACTTTCTACCTCTAAGAATCCTCAGACTGAATAGGGGCAATCCTGTCTCTAAGAATCCTCCGAAAGAATGGGGTTGTGATCCTGTCTCCACTCACCTTGTATTCCTGTCTCCACCTCCCTAGTGCTGAGATTAAAGGCGTGAGTTTCCCATGTTCTAGGATCAAATGTTTGTTCCACCCAAGTACTGGAATTAAAGTTGTGAGCCAGCACCAACTGGCTCTGTTTCTCTTTTAGACTGGTTCAACCTCATACAGCCCAGGGTGCCCTTGAACACCTGATCCTCCTGCTTTCTCCTCCCAAGTGCTGGGATTAACTATGTGTGCCACCATTGCCTGGCCTTTATGGTTAATTAGTGGCTAGCTCTGCCCTCTGATCCCCAGGCAAGTTTTCTTTGTCAGAACACAAATAAAATGTCATACAACTAAATGTTTAGAGATAGTCTTCCTCTTAGTGAAAACTACATATACTAGAATTGAAGGTATACCTCAGTGACAGAGGTTCTTTCTGACATATGTTAGGCCCTGAGTTCAATATCCAGTACTTGGCAAAAAAATGAAAATAAAGTCACTACCCATGTTGCCAATATATTTTAAATCAATTTAACAATTATCAATTTCTTGGAGCCCAGTGACATTTCC